>NC_050573.1:203703583-203943583 GCF_011100635.1 Trichosurus vulpecula | reverse complement strand
GAATGTATGGAAGTCAGTTATGTGGCATGATTCTAACATCTGTCCTACCCCATAATGGTAATTTGTATAAGTAATGGAAACAGGTTAAATACTTCCATTCTAATGTTGCCAGCAGGGATGAAAATGAACATTTCAATGGAATAATCTCGACAGAGCAGGGAGGGGAGGGGTGCATGGACTGATTCATCTCCAGCTCCCTTTGGTGATCCGAACACTAATGAGAAGGCTTGAATGTATAGTTTATCAGATAGAAGAGGAAGAGCAAGTAAATCTTTCAGATTAGAATCACTGCAAAAATATGCTGGCATGCAAGATGCCTTGGTCTTCTGTTGCAAACCTTGGCTAATAATTTCTTCAGTTCATTCTGGGAGTGAGAGGAGAGAGAAAATGGTGAGAAAGGGGTGAGGGGTATTTTGTTGCTCTGTAATGGGCTGCCTATAAGGGTTATCTTCAGCTGACTGAAACCACAGAGGTGTTTATATCTCTTAGGACTTTTGCATTAAAATACAAAGGAGTAGGGACACTTGCATTTTCTCTCTTTCTCTTTTTTTATGTAATTATAAATAAATCCTATCTTCCTATTAGAAAAGACCTGTGATTGCCTGAAACACTCTTATTTTTCTCAGTAGCTAATATAAAAACTAACCATTTTATTTGAGCGCTCATCACTATAAACATAAATTAAAAAAAAAATTCTTGGACCTCTCATTTTACAGTCTTCACTGTGTTTTACCATACTTCCTAGGAAATTATCTAGTTGTTTAGTAGAAGAAATACCAGCCTTGTTATTCATTTCATACATGACCTTTTATATTCATTTTCCAACCTTATCAGTATTAGTTTGAAGATTTTTAAAAAATGTGAATTATTTCAGATATTTTCTTTTGAAAATATTGTATCTTTATCCATATCTAAAAATGGCTGAAATCTGTAATTCTCTTTTTCCTTCCACCCAACATATATAATCACAAAACAGTTTAAGTTAAAATTTAAAAATTCAGTCAGTCATACCAGCATTTTTTCTCTATAGCACTTAACATCTGGATATTTCCAGATAGTTAGATATTAGGTATTGCGTAGACTGAACATCTGGCTGATTGAGTGAATTTTCACTTTTCATCTGGATGCTTCGGCGTCATGCAGAAACAGACAGTGAGCACATGGTACACTGTGGGACTGGACATTTTGAATAACCATTATATTTTTTTGCTGGCTTAGGAGCCCCCCGATTGAATTCTGTACATTTTAAAGGTTACAGTATGTAAGGGGCAGATGCCCTGGTTCATTGTTGCTTTAGTGACATTGTAAGGGTGTGTGAGGTTTTGTGGACATAATTGAAGAAATGATGTTAATGCATAGCAAGTATGTAAGCTTTAGCAGCTATAGTAACACTCACCTGTTATGGAATATCACATGGTGACGGTTCACACAAACACGTTCTTTATTTTGCACATAATTGGGGTACAGATTAAGATTCAGGTTCGGGGGGAATAAAAATCTAATTGCTTGGAGCCAGTGTTGTTAAGGCTCAAGGGAATTTGGAACTTTACCACATTTAGCCATTAAAAACAAATACAGCTGTCACTTCTTGCTACTCTTGAAATGATTGTTGAATACAGAAAATCATGTTTTCTTTAAAGGGGGAAAAAGATAGTTTTTTTAATTGCCCTTGAAATGCTGGGGTCGTAAGTTGAAAAATATAATTTTACTAATTTCACAGCTAAAGTTCCAATGTTTGTGTTTCATTATAATTTTAAAATTGAAGATGTGTCTCTCTCTCTCACTGTGTATATATTTCAGACAACAGATGTGTATTTACAGTGTAAATCCTCTCACTGCAAATGTGATTATGTGCTCTACCCCTAACATGGACCATATATATCGCCTTGTGTCCACTTACATTAGAATGCAGAGCTTTTAATGCTGCTCGAAGATGACAGCACATCTTTAGGGAGACATTGGCATCCAGAAGGCACATTTTATGGGCAAAAATATTAACAAGGTTTAATAAAAGACAGCCCAACCACAATATAAAGCTCTCTTTCCTCTTCTTCCCCATTCTCCTTTCACCAGCCCCCATTTATATAGAGTATGGGCTTATAGAGCATTTGTGTATGTGTATTTGTGTGTATGTGTGTTTTTTCTTTATATACACGCAAAATAAGATTGGCAGCATTATGTTACTGTACTGGTGGTTTTGTTTGCTTGTTCAGATGGCTTTAAAGCAATCTGTAGTGCTGCTCAATATATTTTCCCACTCACTCTAGGACATACTGTACATGTTAACAGTCACATTTTGCAGCATTGTGTTAGGCTCAGGAAGTGCACGGGGGAGTGAAAGGAGGCTGTTTTGACACAAAAAAATGGCAGAAATCATGATTTGGAGTCTTTGTTTTATTTGATGGAGGAAGATGTCATTTATCGTTCTGAGTAACTGAGAAAGAAAATTTCACATTTAAGATTCCCACAGTTTACTCATTCATCCAAATTTCCAGGGACAGGGTAAGGTTGAGGTGGGGCCTGCTATAAGGAAGAAAGTGGAGGTGCTTCACAGTAGGGTTGGTGGGGATTTTGGGGAAAAGAATACGTAACCACTTTGATTATATTTTAGTACTTCAGTGTCATCTCTCACCAAGAAAAAATCTTTTAGAATAGAAAATCCTGTTCACCTTGTGAAATACCATATGATGGCCCCATTGCCAGCACTATTACATTCCTGCATATACTGTAGTGCATTATAGTACATTTGTACCAATATGAACTAGAGAGGTTTTAAAAAAATGAATGCCTATGGCAATGAAAAAAATGATTCTCACAAATAAATTCGTCTTTTATAGAAAGTGCATCTGTGCGTGTGCCCTGTGTGTGTGTATTTATGTACCTACCTAGCACTGTGATAAAAGGGGAAAGGCACATAGCAATGCACGTCAACACAGTTGGAGTCATCCCCCAAAAACTCTTGCAAGTTTTTATGATTTCTATTACTTTTTTTCCCCAGGATAACTTAAAAGAAAAACATTTGAGGAAAGTTATTATGACAATTGACTGCTGATAGCCAGAGTAGACTTCATAATTACATAGTTAGGGAATGATCCTTTTTTTTAAATGTGATGCAATTTTTTATTAATTCAGACTGTTTTTAAAAATAGCCAAGGAATTGTATAAATTTATATTATGGTAACTCTTAAAAATACTAATTATATGTTGAGCCCATTATGTGGGCTATGTGGTAGCTATCTTGTGTATCATATTGATGCATAATTTCTAGCGGATAGTAGCATTTTTAAATATTAAAATTCTAATCATTCGTGCTAACAGTTGGTCATTCATTAATAACTCAGCTGCCCACACACATATACATACATATAATTTCCAGAAGGGTTTTAAATTCACATTTCTGTTCTTTTAACCTAGAATTTTAAGTGTTTTATTAAAGATATATATGTGTGTGTGTAAGTATGTATATACGTATATATACATATACACACGTATGTTTCTAAAATTTTCTAGCTCTTGGTGTTTTTTTGCTGCTGGTTTTAAACTCATTTCCTACCTAGATGACTAAGTGTAAG
The DNA here is from genome assembly GCF_011100635.1 of Trichosurus vulpecula. Classification (NCBI taxonomy): domain Eukaryota; kingdom Metazoa; phylum Chordata; class Mammalia; order Diprotodontia; family Phalangeridae; genus Trichosurus; species Trichosurus vulpecula. Next base: position 203,940,011 of record NC_050573.1, on the reverse strand, counting down.
ACTCTTTGGTAGGCAGCTTTGACACATGCAGTATTAGAGAGGTAACTGAATTACCCAATTATGATAATCTGTTGATTTTAAGAATTGGGTATATATGATGGCAAACAAATTTTTTGGGGGGAAAGAAGTGGTGCCTTTGGGCTTAGGTTTGCTCCTTATTTCAGGATCTCGAAGTGGATTTTCTAAGTAAAAGCTTCCAGTTTGACTTTCACTGAAGGTAGTTTCCAACCTGCTTTAGTATTAATATCTCCTCTGTCTCCACACAGAAAATGCAGGGGTGGGTGCAAACATTTTGAGTTCAGTATTCGGGAATATTGACCTCAGGAATGCCAATATCTCCATGACATCCCAAGGATGTGTTTGTATATGTTTTTATCAGGTTTTTTTTTTTTTTTTTTGCTGTTCAATTGTTTTTCAGTCATGACTCTTCATGACCCCATTTAAGGTTTTCTTGATAAAAATACTGGAGTGGTGCCTTCCTCCAGCTCATGCTACTCATGAGGAACTGAGGCAAGCAGGATAAAGTGAATTGCCCAGGGTCACACAGCTAGTAAGTGTCTGAGGCCAGATTTGAACTCAGGAAGCACAATTCCAGGACCTGCACTCTATACACTGTGCCACCTAACTGCCCATTAGCTTAGCTCTCCCAAGTTATCTTTTAGTCATTATCTGTTTGCTTGTACATGGGTACAAACTGCGTTGCTTTAGGGGGCTTTATTTTTTAGTTTTCAGAATAAAAGAATATTTCAATGGTACATTTCAAACAAACAAACCAATGGTTAGTAGAACATCTGTGTGCTCATTCTCTCATGTTCCTGTACGGGAGCTGTTTGCTCCTGCTTTTTCATCTCCTTTCAATTTGTTTTTCCGTTTTTCATAATATATGTTTCCCTAACAACTTTTAGGTCTTTAAGATCTCCATTTTAATAGTGCTTTGACTCATGTTGTACTGTTTAAAAATTTAGTAAAAGAAATTCACTACAAATGCAGGAATTATAGCAAATGCTTTAAGAAGTTTGGAGGAAGGAGTATGGAAGAATGAAAAAAAAATGCATTTATGGGACCTTGAGATTTTTTTATGCTTATTCACTGAATAAAGATTGAGTTCTCAAAATAATAGTGGGATGAGAGAAATTATGTTTATTGTATAAGTTAATTCTAGATTCCTAATTGAAACTACAGTTAACATCAATGTCATATTAGTTGCGAACTCTAGTACTCCCTAAAATATTTTCCAACGGGGTCTTTTAAATGAAGAATCGTTTCTGTGGTAAATCAGCAAGTATATATGCAGAGTATATTAGTAATAGATGATATGAAGCAACCAAAATTTGCCATCATGATAAGATTAATTTTTTTTTTACTTAGCACAGAAGAGCAGAATTATGATTTGCACTTTCTCTAGTTTACCTTCAGCCTTCCTGCAAGGAGCCTCACACCCATTTTATCAAGTCATTGTTCATACAACTTGCTTACATATCAACATTCCTCTGAGAATGGGAAAGAACAAATTCTCTAACTACAGATTTTCTCATTATATATTTCTAAGGTGTGTTCTGATTCGCAGAAAACCCACCTGCATTGTACTACCAAGATGAGATTTCAATAAAAGTGCTCCATCGTAAATCTGGAGGAAGCTGTGTACAGTAAGGTTCTATAGTGCAATGAAAATGTACATTTATCACTTAGGTTCATGTAAGCCACTTTTGTGAATTGGGCCCTTGGAGTAAATGTATTTTGATATAATGGCCATCTGTTCATGAATATCACATTTGCCAGACTAAAAAATAGTTTGATGTAGATAAACACGTAATTTGGTACGATTATATAGTTTCACCAGGTGGCAATACAATAGCAAAGTTTGATATTTACTGTAAGCCAATAACCAAGCTGGGAGTGTAGTCCTATGTTTTATATTTGTCCCTTTAAAATATCCATTTCCCTTATTTGTAGCCAACTCTCAATTATACGTGCTAATGAGGGAAAGAGAAAGCCTCCATAAACAAAATCCCCGAACCTTATTTTTGTCATTTATTTCAACCTCTTTCCTATCAGATCTGTAGAAGAGTTGCTAACGAGGAACATTTTTTGCCTGGTTTGAGTTTTACAACCTCTCCCTTCCTTCCTCTGTTTTCTGGCAGAGATTGTAGTAAGCCGGGAAATAGCTGAAGCAGACAGCAGGAGAAAAAAAGGAGAGGAAGAAAATGAGCCCAGATAGACCAGAGATGGAATAACTGATGCTTGAAAGAGGAGAATTGGCTAACTTAGCAATTTGAGTGATTAACTTTTCTTCAGAATTGTTGTATATCATTAATATGAGGTCTAATTATATATATATATGTCAATATATGTTTATATATTAAATATGTACAGATTATACATGTATAAATATAACATTTTGGGGACAGTTTTATTTTCATTGGCTCCCATTTAAAAAAAACCCAGAATATATCTTTCATTAAATATGATGCTTGTATGACATTATGTTAAAACAAGAACATGCCCTGTGATGTATACTAGATTGCTGTGTATTTACCCCAAAGTCCCTCCTCCCAGTGGTCCTTTGCTTGTCTGCATGGCCATGGTACAGTGGAATTGGAAGGGCAAGCACATGGTTATGCTTAGGCCAGTGATCAGATGGTTTAGAATTTGACCTTTATCAAGGATGTCACAACAGCAGCCAGTTTAAGTCAGTAGCTATCCATCCAAACAAAGGGAGTTTAATTCTCTCTATCCTTCCCAGTAGCTATAAGCTTTTTGAGGTGTGGGGAGTAGGACCCCTTCACTTATATGTTACCTAGAGAATCTAGGTATTACCTGGCTGAAGTCCCTGGATTACATAGACTGGTCCAGCCCTTTTCCAAGCTGGCTTACCCCAGAGAAATTAAGGTCTCCAACAAACATCCATGACAAAAATCACTCAGGTTTTTATTATTGTTTAATCCTATTCTTCCCTGTTTGAACAATAGAGAATAAAATGGAATCAGTCAATGGACTGTTTACCAGACTACATGTTTGATTTGGGTTTGCACTACTACAGAGCCATGAGACTGTTCAGATCAACACCTAGTTAGACCACAGTCCTTAAGCTGATATAGGTAACTCCAAGTACCTATCACTTATTTCACTTGTTCCATGACTGCATGGCAAGGATTCAGGGTTAGACTAGACCTGAGATCCTATTATGGAATCATCTGAATCCTACCAATGCGAGGTTTGACTCAAGTTTTCCAGGTGACCTCTGCATGGCAAAGGGGGTAAGGCGTATTTTTTCCCCTAGAAGTAGACCATATTTGATCATAAAGGGAACTTCCAACTTGTTTTATTAAACTTTTTGTAGAATGGTAGCCATGACTTGCTGACCTGGGCTCCATTGCTTTTCAAGGATATATATTTAGGTTAATGCAGTGCACATAGAATTTAAGAGCCCCCAGAACCATGAATAGAGGAAAAGACACTTTGTTCTTTCCACTGACTCTTTCCCAGACACTGTCCTCCCTCAAGAAAACAGAAACAGGTTAGCTTAATTTCTGGGAAGGATTGGTTAAAAGGGTTAATTAAGCTTGTACACTGTCTGAGGTGGAAGAGAAATAGTGGAGAGGGGGACACAGAAGATAATTTATAAAAAGAGAGTATCACAGGCATGATTCCAGAAAAGAGCTCGATTTACATTGTTGAATCTTGGTATCATCTAAAGCCCTCATTCCTCTCTACTTTTTCATATTATTTAGCACTGTTCCCTGTACGCAAAACAAACTCAGTGGGTCTTGGATAAATGAGCAAATGAATAATATAACCCTTTCAGTCTCAGCTAGCTATCAGGAGGCTAGGGCCTAACCCAAGGGTAGGGAACCCCTCTAGGTCCCTAGGTCCTTGGGTGTAGCCTTTTGACTGAATCCAAGTTTTACAGAACAAACCCTTTTATTAAGGAGATTTGCCTTGTGAAGTTTGGATTCAGTCAAAGGGTTGCACTTGATGACCTAGAGGGCCACATGTGGCCTTGAGGCTGAAGGTTCCCCACCCCTGGAACCATTGTGAGAATCTTGCCATTTGTCCTGATGCCTCCCTTCTCCAGCTTTCCCATCCCCTTCCATTCTTTGTGTCAGGGAACAATAATCACGTTAGTATTATTATTGCTACTGGATAAAGCATCTAAGTTTACTGCCTTCTAAGTCCAGTTACAATCCTTGTGACTGCCTAGCCGTAGATCAAAACTCCCTTCCTTGGGCACCACTCCTTAATATGTCTTATATCTCCCTGGAAAAATTTGAGCTCCCTGAGAGCAGGAACCAACTTACTTTTGTGTTTGTATTCCCAATGGTGTGTGGTATATAGTAGATACTTAATAAATGCTTGTTCATTGTTTAATTTATGTCCCTCTTCTGCCATTAGCTTCTATTTAGGAATGGAAGTATCATTCAGAGCTGAACAAGCTCTGTAACTACAATCAGCCTTTGGTTGGAAATAGGGAGCTACAGCAATTTTCCTACTTTGGTATGTTACTTGTTTATATGAAAGTAGTTCAAATGCATAGCAAATGAATCTGAAGAAAATCACTTTCCATAGAGAGGAACCAGATCAAATAAAATACTTCCATCACATTTAGTATAAGGGCAAAGCTTGGTTCTTTGAAAGTGTTACTGAAGTTAAAGTGAACTTCACGTCTTTCATTTCACAACAGGGATGCCAGCATTTTTAGGAAATTGATCATTAAACTCAAGGTAAAATTTTAATTTTAATCTAAAATTTAAAAAAATTTAAACTAATGAATATTAACAGAAGTATAACTGAATGCAGGTATAGGAGTTGCAACTTACCTATTCAAATAAGCTATTGGTGCTGAAAAATGAGGAATTGATAAAGGAAAAGACATTGACACAGGCTGTTGCCATTTCCTAAGGAGGTTTAATCAACACCATAAAACATTCACCACAATGAGGAGACAAGAAAGCCCAGAAACTGCCTTAATGAGCAAGCGCTTTGCTAAGTTTAGAATATTAACTCATTTATAAAGCCTTACAGAGAAAAATCATGGAAAAATATCAGCAGTATTTCTGCAAGGAACAATGGAAAGAAAAATGAATCTGTAGAAAGCTTGGCATAAGACCCAGCTGAGTCAGATTATCCCGAGTATTTAAAGATGAAACAGGAAGGATAGCAAATGGATGAAAAATGTGACAGATGTGTTAGTATTTCTGTCACGAACTGTTTACTGTATCAGTCAATAGTCATGTATTAAGCACCTACAGTGTTCTAGATAAGTAAATATGGACCATATTCAAAATAAATACACATTGAATTGTGGGGTTGCACTAAAGGGAAGGGAGTGCTGAGTTTTGAAAGGATATGAGATTTCAAGGTGAGCCAGTGAGGATGAAGAGCATTCTAATCACAGGAGATGGCTTGTGCAGGGGCATGTAGGTGATGTAGGTGTAGGTGATGGAATGTCACGTCTGTAGAATAGCACATTGACAAGGAAACCCTACAGATAGACAATCTCTAATGCTTCAGTCCCCAGTGTGTAATTTGGAGATACAGAAATAGCACTAAATAAGATAGAGGCAGGAAGAGCCAATGGACTAGACCCTGTACTCAGAGAAGAAAGCTGTGATAATGTACAACATAATTTCATTAGCATTGAGGGATTGATTTTCAATATGTCTGTAAAAAAGGGCAAAATGCTAAGATATTTGGAAAAGGTGATATATTTTTAAAAAGAAATCAAGAGGATGTCAATAACTACTAGCCTATCTGCCTGCTTTAGCATCGCTATAAAATCTTTATGAGAATCATCTACACACATTTCTAGGGCATCCTGATGAAAATCTATGAAGGGAATAGTCAGACTCCTGCAAATGATTTTCTACAGCAGACATCATCTTCATAGTCACATGGTTAACAAGATAACATAGAGTACAACATTAAGCTTTGGTTATGCTCTATGACGGTAGAGAGTGTTTCATTTTTGTCCCTGTATCCCCAAAGCCTAGCATGGTGCCTGGAACGTAGTAGTTACTTAAGAAATGTTTGTTGGATTGAATTGAAAAAAGCATTTACATAAGCGGAGAAGGTCTACAGTTTTGATTTCCACAAGGAATCTCTCAAGCGTTTTTATAGTCACAGAAGGTTCTGAGATAGCCAGTCACAGAGCTAATTTTATTCTACAGTTGTCTGAGTATTAACATCAAGTAAGGTGTGAAACAAGGACACATATGCTCACCTAAGGTATTTGTTATTGTCCTAGAGGAAGTCCAGCCTAATATAAATGGTCAAAGACTTTCCTATATATAAGGTCCACCAGATGCTCTATTTTATGGTACATTATGCTCATTGTACTAAGACCCCTGAATATTAAAATATTTCCCTAATAAGATCAGTGATTAGTCTAACAATCTACATAGGCAAAAACACATATGTAAACAAATATTATACATGTATGTGAATATATTATTTCTATACATGTAAACACATACACATTAATGAACATATTCAGCTCAATTATTATTATATCCTAAATATAGAAATTAATAGATAGACATGCCTATAGGCAAATGTTCCAATTAGCCTGGTCAAAGGATAAACATTTAGAGCCACTTGAAAGAATAAAGAGTATTGACTCTTCTGTCATATGTAGGCATTTCAAAAACCCTATTACACATCTCTACCTAGTTTATAATCAAGATTTCCAAGATCAGGGTTTTTTTTCTTAAAAAGATTATTGATGCTTTTTAGAAAAATATTGGTCATTTCCCAGAATCCTCCCTTCCTCATTGTACTCTTCAAGATTTTTTCCACCCCTACCCCAAACCTGCTTTTCTTTCTGACTTTACTCAGTGCCTAGTATAGTCCTCCCTCTGACTCTACTCTCTTATTTCAGATCTACATGTTGAATCTTTACTTCTCCTTAAATGCCTAAATCAAATACCACCTCATTTTATTTCTATCATGGGATCGTTGATGCAGAGCTGGAGGGAACCTCAGAAGCCATCTAGTCCAAACCCCTTATTTTAAGTTTGAGGAAATTGAGGCCCAAGATGATCAAATGGCTTTTCCAATCCTGCTGGTCTAGTCTAGCCTTAGATTTAAAGAAATCTGGTTCGACAACCAGCAGCAATGAGTCTAGCCAGAACGAGAGCACCACCACTACCACCCGATATTGAGGCCTGAGATGATTAAATGGCTTTTCCAAAGGTAGTTAGTATCATAGGTAGGTTTTTAACCCAGCTCCTCAGACTCCAGAGCCAGCATTCTCTCCACTGTATTTCCTCCAGGAAGACTTTGATTTCATCCAATTGGTAATTACATCACATTTCACAAAGTACTTGTTTGCATTTCCCTTATGCACTTAAAATTTATTATTTAATATTATATTTATCTGTATATGGGCATTTTCATCATACTTGACTCTGGGGTCCATGGAGGACATGCCATAGTCAGTTTTCTGTTAGACAGTGTGACACAATGCAGAAAGAGCTGAATTTGCAAGTAGAAAAAAATCTGAGCTTAAAACCCATCTCAGACACTTGATAATTCTATGACCATGGTCAAGACACTTAGATTTTTTTATATATCTCATTGGTTTTTGCAAGGATCAAATGGGATAATGTATGTAAAAGCTTTTGTTACACTTTAGAGAATTATACAAATATCAATTATTACTCATAAGTATTTGTCGAATTCTGTTAAATGTGTTTGTCCACAACTTCATAGTCACCCCATACTTGTAGAGAGGGCTGGGCCTAGGCAGAATTGTGGAGATGAAGTTTTCTTTTGTGTATCTTTGGTACTCTTCTGTCCCTTTTCACCCTTGATTCACCCACAAAATTTACCTGTGTCTTCAGAGTGCTTCCATTTGCTCAACAATCTCTTCTCCCAGCTTATCAGCTCATTTCACCGGGGCTTATCCTCAGGTATAGCCCCCAAGCCCTTTCTTTTCCCCCTTCCTGGGGATACTTATCCTCCATTAGCATTTACTTATTCTGTGATCCATTCCTTGGGGCTCTGCTTTCTGATAATGTGATTATTAGTGATAATTGGTTAATGCAGAACCCCTCCCAGGTAACATAATGTGATTAGGTGATTAGTGGTAATTGGTTAATGCGCTACCCCTCCCAGGAAACATAATTATGTTGAAATGGGGGCTTTTGGTAGCTAATGCCTTAAACCTAAAAGAGTGGGTCTTTGGTGAGAATTTTAAGCCCTCTAAACAGGTTAACTGGGGATATTTGGAGGCTGATTGACCATGTAGCTTCCACCCCATGGGGGTGTCCCTTCTATGGATCATTGCACTGGACTGATGCTGTTTTGTTGTATGCTTATTTTTGAGTGAAAAGCATAGTATTTTTATTCCTTTTTCAGTGAGGGCTGTTTTTTTTTTATTATAGAAATTGTTATAAATACTGTCTATGAAATAGCCTGTTTAACAAGTCAACAACTAAATCCTTTCTGATTGATGTTTAAAAATATGTGCTGCTTAGAGTGCAGAAGGGGATCCAGCTATACTTTATCAGGGAAAGTTAGATGTGTCTGTTCTAAACCTTGCCCCAAGCTCCCTTAGATAGTGATCCTCTTAAGATATGTGGAAGATCATGGATCTATGGTTATACTACTTGAGTGAAATTTTATCTAGAAACTTGTGTGTGTGCTGAGCTCTAAAGGTTGTCTGAGGGTTATAAGGCTGGCATGCATATGCTCCATATCACTGTGGCATGAGAGCTGAGCTTGAGCAGGTCTTAAGGGGCTGGAAGTGGTTTGTCGTCTTTGATGTGATTTGCTTCCCCTGACTAGTTCTTGTCTTTCCATTCTAGCTTATGTTCCTGAGGAAGAATTGAAGGCAGCAGAAATAGATGAAGAAAGTGTAGAGGATGATGGGCTGTCTTTGGACATACAGGAAAGTGAGTATTTGTGCAATGAAGAAACAGAAATCAAAGAGGCTCAGAGCTACCAGGACTCGCCAGTAAGCACTGCAACCAATCAGGATGCAGGTTATGGGTCACCATTCAGTGAAAATAGTGACCAGGTAGCCCATTTCAAAAACTCTTCAGCTAAAGAAGAGAAAGAGGATCCTCAGTCAACAGACACTGCACCCTACCCACAGGACAGCTTGGCACAAATAAAGGCTGTGTATGCAAACTTACTCTCTGAATCCTGCTGGTCCAGTCTAGCCTTAGATTTAAAGAAATCTAGTTCGACAACCAGCAACAATGAATCTAGCCAGAATGAGAGCACCACCACTACCACCCCCACTTCTACCACGACCACCAGTACCAGTGCCAGCACCCACAGCACTAGTACCAGTACCCACACAAGTACAGGCACCAGCACGAGCAGTAGCAGTAACACCGGCAACAGCAACAACAGCAGCTCTGGGTATGACTGGCACCAGGCAGCCCTGGCTAAAACTTTACAGCAGACTTCCTCCTATGGACTCCTCCCAGAGCCAAGCCTTTTTAGCACGGTACAGCTTTATCGGCAGAACAACAAACTGTATGGATCAGTATTCACGGGTGCTAGTAAATTCCGATGCAAAGACTGCAGTGCTGCCTACGATACCCTGGTGGAACTCACAGTGCACATGAACGAGACCGGACACTACCGTGATGACAATAGAGATAAGGACTCAGAAAAGACCAAGAGGTGGTCCAAGCCCAGGAAGCGATCACTGATGGAGATGGAGGGCAAGGAAGATGCCCAGAAAGTGCTGAAATGCATGTACTGTGGGCATTCCTTTGAATCTTTGCAAGACCTGAGTGTCCACATGATAAAAACAAAGCATTACCAGAAAGTGCCTCTGAAGGAACCAGTGCCAGCCATCACCAAGCTGGTCCCTTCCACCAAAAAACGAGCACTTCAGGACTTGGCTTCGCCATGTTCACCTGAGCCAGCGGGGATTGCGGCAGAAGTGGCATTGACGGAATCAGCGAAAGATCAGAAAACTGCAAACCCGTATGTGACGCCGAATAATCGTTATGGCTACCAGAACGGTGCTAGCTATACTTGGCAGTTTGAGGCTCGCAAAGCCCAGATCCTGAAATGCATGGAGTGTGGCAGTTCTCATGATACCCTGCAGCAGCTGACTGCCCACATGATGGTCACTGGCCACTTCTTAAAGGTGACAACCTCAGCCTCCAAGAAAGGGAAACAGCTGGTGTTAGATCCCGTGGTTGAAGAAAAAATACAGTCTATACCCCTGCCACCCACCACACATACCCGGCTACCTGCCTCTAACATCAAGAAGCAGCCCGACTCTCCGGCAGGGTCGACAACTTCCGAGGAGAAGAAGGAGCCAGAGAAGGAGAAAGTCCCTGCTGCCAGTGAAGCAGACAAGAAGATTAAGGAGGAGAATGAGGACTCCGCAGAAAAATTTGAGCCAACCACTGTTTATCAGTATCTTCGAGAGGAGGACTTGGATGATAGCCCGAAGGGTGGGATAGATATATTAAAATCTCTAGAGAACACAGTAACTACTGCTATCAGCAAGGCCCAGAATGGAGCACCCTCCTGGGGAGGATACCCTAGCATTCATGCCGCGTACCAGCTCCCAGGGACAGTGAAACCTCTTCAACCTGCCGTCCAGAGTGTGCAGATGCAACCATCCTATGCCAGTAGTGTCAAGTCCCTGTCTTCAGAGCACAACGCGCTAGTCCATTCTCCGGGTAGCCTCACCCCCCCACCTCATAAAAGCAATGTGTCTGCTATGGAGGAATTGGTTGAGAAGGTGACGGGTAAAATCAGTGTGAAGAAGGAGGAAAAGCCTATGGAAAAGGAGAAGAGTTCTCCACCTAAGCCCACATCTCCTGTTGCAAAAGAGAATAAAGATTTCCCCAAATCTGAGGAAATCAGCAAACCACAGCAGAAGAAGAGTCCTGATGCAGACATGCAGAAGGCCAAAAAGGACAGTCCGGCAGAAGCTCACACCCCAAATGGTACAGAGCCTCTCAAAGTAAAAGTCACCAATGGCTGTAATAATCTAGGGATTATCACAGATCATTCACCGGAGCCATCTTTCATCAACCCACTGAGTGCTTTACAATCCATTATGAATACCCACCTAGGCAAAGTTTCTAAACCTGTCAGTCCTTCTTTAGACCCTTTGGCTATGCTGTATAAAATTAGCAACAGTATGTTGGACAAGCCTATCTACCCCACTACCCCAGTCAAACAGGCTGATGCCATCGACCGGTACTACTATGAAAACAGTGACCAGCCCATTGACTTGACCAAGTCCAAAAATAAACCCCTTGTTTCTAGTGTAGCTGATTCAGTTTCATCGCCTCTCCGGGAAAGTGCACTGATGGACATCTCCGACATGGTGAAAAACCTCACAGGCCGCCTGACTCCTAAGTCTTCAACCCCCTCCACAGTTTCCGAGAAATCCGATGCAGATGGGAGCAGCTTTGAGGAGGCTTTGGACGAACTGTCACCTGTCCACAAGAGGAAGGGGCGGCAGTCTAACTGGAATCCCCAGCATTTGTTGATCCTTCAAGCTCAGTTTGCTTCCAGCTTACGAGAGACTCCTGAAGGCAAATATATTATGTCAGACTTGGGCCCACAGGAGCGGGTGCACATCTCTAAGTTTACTGGTCTTTCCATGACCACCATTAGCCATTGGCTGGCCAATGTGAAGTATCAGTTAAGGAGGACAGGTGGAACTAAATTCTTAAAGAACCTAGACACGGGGCATCCTGTTTTCTTTTGCAATGATTGTGCCTCTCAATTCAGGACTGCTTCTACATACATAAGTCACCTAGAGACACACTTGGGCTTTAGCTTGAAGGATCTGTCCAAGTTGCCACTCACTCAGATTCAAGAACAGCAGAATGTTTCAAAAGTCCTCGCAAACAAAACTTTGGGTACACTGGGAGTTGCTGAAGAGGACTTGGGCTCCACATTCCAGTGTAAGCTCTGTAACCGGACTTTTGCCAGCAAACATGCAGTCAAACTGCACCTTAGTAAAACACATGGCAAATCCCCTGAGGACCACCTGATCTATGTAACTGAGCTAGAAAAACAATAGCGTCCAGGTATGCAAGTGACCATGGGAACATTGCACTAAAACTTCTGAATAGTACTGCACTAGGCCTGATCTGAGCCTCTGAAATCAGTCTTACTTTTGTTGTGGAACTGCCTATCTGGACCTTGGTTTTTCTTACACATATTTTGTAGTTATATTTATATGCTCTTTGTCTGATCTGTGCATGTTTTTTTTTTTTTGGTTTTTTTTTTTTTGGTGAGTCAAAGTCTGACCTTTATTTTCAACATCTGTTCTTGATGTTAAGCTATCTTTTGTAGGATATAGTGGGACACACTATTCAGAGACATTAATTTAGCCGTAAAGAAAGACACAAATAACAATGATAAAAAAGACATCCTAAAATTACAAAATTGCCATGACAATAAAGGTCATAGAACCTAGTAGTGTCAAATTTAACCCTTTGAGGACTGTAATAGCATTTCTGTGCCTTTTCCAAAAAAAAAAAAAGACTTAAAGGCATATTTCATTCAGATCAAAAAGCTGTGTCAGACACAAAACTTATTTAATAATTAAAAAACTAATAAGCTTTTTTATGCAGAACTGGTTTGTGAAGAAAACATGCATGCAGCTGTTGAAAGATAGAAAGCTATCTAGTACTCATGGGGTTAGGAAGCTACAACTGTACAAGTTTAAAAAAAATCAGACCCTAGTTGCCACTATGCCCAAACCCTCTGGATGCTGAAAAATGCCACTTTTGGCAAAAAAAAAAAAATAATAAAATAAAGTATGCAAGCTGTTATTTAAAAATATGTAAAAATGCTATTTCTTTTTTCCTGTAAAATACTGCAGTTTATAGTTATTTACAAATGTAAGCTTTGGTACAAGCTGACCTTTCTATAGCGTGCTGCATTGGTAAATGAAAAAAAAACCTGGGGCAAATGTTGGAGTCTTTTCCTTGTAAATTGCCAGCATCAGCTTAAACTACTACATGTTACATATCGTACCATTTTAAAACTGTTCAACTTTCTTTGTACCTTCTGGCTGTATGCTTTTCTCTTTTAACTTTTTATATTGTCATTTTATATTCGATTTCTGTGTATATAATGTAAAACCACAATTTTTGAATAAAATTTAGTTCCTGCAGCTTGATTTAAAGAGAGAGATTTTACCGGCACCTGCATCTTTCCAGATGCATGTACTTAAAGGGACTATCAGACAAAAATAAATAAATAAATAAATACAATAAAGCAAGCAATGCACTATTAATTATACATTTTGATGTTCTATCATTAATATTGTACAGTACATTTTGGTTCACACAATTAAATCCACTTGTTTCTCAAATGTAAAATAAACCCACATACAGTTCTTGATTTACATACATTGTCATGTCGTCATTATGTTGCCTTTTAGGTATTATTTCAGCAACGAGAGGTATCACTTAAGCAGTCGACCAACAAAAGTCTATTCAAAATCATCTGTTCGTGATCTGTGTGCTGACATATTTCCTTTATGTGATCGGTATTAACATATTTTTAAAAAATGATCTTAAAATCTCAACTCCAGTGGGTAACAAAATCATTCTGGGTTTATCCACTGGGTGATAAGTGTTCTGTGCTAGGCTGGACTAAGAAAGTTCATTCAGTGAATATATGCTATTTGAGAATACTTATATTATTCTCCATGTACATTCAGGGGCTTCATGATTGTGGCATGGGGGAGGGGGGGAGTCTTGCAGTTCCTGTGGTAGCAAAGACCTTTGAGGTTTTGGTCATAGTCCTGAGTCGAAGTAGAGAGAAAGATTTCTTTTCATTCTTTCTAAATATTAAGCTTTGAGGGAAGCTGACAGCCTCACATTAAATATTTGGCCTCATTTCTTTCTTGTGCATTGCAGATTGCATTTAGAATGCCAGAGAGTGCTGACCATCAGGACAGCTCTAACATATAAGTGCTATGGGGGGGGGGGCGAGTGTTAAATTTAAGACATCTTGGATTTTCTAAATTTTCTTCAGTTGGAGCTAATGATTTAAGGAGAAATATTTCCTTTTTCTGCTCCTTGTTTAATTTTTCATAAAATCACATTCTCAAAAAGGTTAGGCTTACAGTATTATGTTCAGTAGCAACAAAAACAACTGTGGTATTTTAATTACTTCTTTTATGTTATTTCTAATTGCAGTGACAGCCAAGTATTGTTCTGTTTTCTTTAATGATTTTAGGAGAACTGAATAGGTCTCGGTCAGTTGTGTTTACACAGGTGTTTTTTTTTATTACTAGTATAGTATGATGCCAGTAAGGCTATTTAAAACAACAACCACCAAAAAAAACCACCCCACCCTTTCATGATCAGTGAATGCCTATGTCCTTTAGGGGTTCTAGCAATTCAGGTATTTCAGTTCAATTACTGCATGATTATGTACTTTGGGCCCAAGGGGTGACAGTGAAGAATAACTATTAGGCCAATGGCAGTAATTCAGGGTCTTTGCATAATAATCCTTTGAGGATATATTACTTTACTATAGACTTGAAAACATATACCTATAGATTTCTCTTGAATAAAAGGGTTATGAAATAGGTAAAGTATAGCAGTAGAGAAGCAAGAGATCTATAATACTGGTTGCTAGAGTCATGTCTAACACAAATATGAAAAATAACGGGATTTTAGTGAACTAAAAGTACAATATGAGCCAATGGAGTGATGTGGCAGGTAAAAAAAAGCTAATGTGATGTTAGGCTTCATTAACACATGCATTGTATCCAATACTAGGGAGGTGATAGTCCTGCTGAGGGCAGCTGGGTGGTATGGTGGATAGAGTCCCAGGCCTGGCATCAGGAAAATGTGAATTTAAATCTAGCCTCAGACACTTATTAGCTGTGAGACCCTGGGCAAGTCACTTAACTCTGTTTGCCTCGATTCCTCATCTGAAAAATGTGCTGGAGAAGGAAATGGCAAAATACTCCAGTATCAAAGCCAAGAAAACCCCAGATGGGGCCACAAAGAGTTGGACAATTGAAACGACTGAACAGCAGCACCAAGATAGTCCTACTATATTCTGCTCTGGTGAGGCCATTTAGAGTGATAGATTTTTAACTGAAAGGGACCTCAGAAGCTAACTAGTTCAAGCCCCTCATTTTAATGATGAGGATTCTGAAGGCTAGAGGTCAATCAGGTAGTAAATGGCAGATTCTATTCCAAACCCAGTACCCTTCCCACAGTAACTTGCTGTCTGTACCCGGAGAGTTGTGTTCGGTTCTGGGCATCGTCCCTAAGAAATAGCATTGTTCACCTGGTGAATGACACCCAGAAGAGAGCAAATAAGATGGCAAAGGACCTTAAGATCATGCCTTAGGATCATTGGTAGAAGGAAGTGGAGATATTTATCCTGAAAAAGACAACACTTAGAAGGAAGATGATAGAGTTTCCTGTAGAAGGGTGATTAGGCTAGTTCTTGGCTCCCAGAGGGCAGAATTAGAAGGAGATCTAGCAGCCCTGGAAAGACCCCTAGATAACACATTATGGGACCTGTGTTTGAATCCAAGCTCTACTACTTACAACCTTTGTGATATTGGACAAGTGAGTTAAGCCTCAGTTTCCTCATTTGTAAGATGAGGAGAAGTCCTTTAAGGACTCTTCTGGTGCAAGAATCTATGATCCTTTGAAATCGCAAAGAAGCAAGAGTGAGTTGGATGTCAGGAAAATCTTTCTTAACAGAGCCAGCCAAAAGTGGAATCTGCTGCCATGAAAGATGGTTGGTTCTTTCTCACTGGAGGCTTTCTGGTCAAGGTTGGATGGCAACTTACTGTGTGTGTTGTAGAAGGATTCTTGTACAGGGAAGGGGAAGGGAATAAACATTTATGTAGGACCTACTATGTGCCAGGTACTGTGTTAAGTGCTTTTTACAAGTACCTCATTTGATCCTCCTGACAACCCTGCAAGGTAGGTGTTGCTATTATCCACAGTTTACAGTTGAGGAAACTGAGGCAAAAAGAGGGTGAGTGACCTGTCCAAGATCATGCAGCTAGTAAGTGTCAGACTGAATTCAAATTCAGCTCTTTCTGACTCCATCTATCCATGGTGCTGTGAGCTGCCCCAGGATTCAGCATATGGAATCATTCCTGAAGTCTCTTCCAGCTCTAAGGTCCATTGAGCTACTTCAAAGCTGCTTGCAAAGTGAATTTTGATCATTGAAAGTTGGATGTAGGATAGGGATCATGCCTTTGCATATTTAAACTTTGGAGGGACCTTAGAGGTCATGAAATACAATTGCTTTATCTTAAAGGTGAGGAAATTAAGGCATAGTATGTTAAGTGATTTGACCCCATCACACAGATATTTCAGGTTAGAAGTCACTCTTGAACCCAAGACCTTTGACTGTAAACCCAATATTCTTTGTACTGTACTGTCTGCCTTCCATCAACCACATTGGATTTTGTCTTTTCCACAAACTCTGCTATTTAAGATGAATTTAATTCTCTAAATTGTGTGTAGTAGATTTTGCTCTTTTAAAGGTGTATAATTAAGTCTCAGCATAAGGTTATATGGACATGCAAGAATTCTCCTCACCTACCCAAAGTGGGGGCATTTTGGAGGAGTTTCTCCCTTCTGAGCATTAGAAGGAACATAGAGCAGAAAGAATTGGATTGGGGTAAATATTAATTGACATTAGCATGAGAAATTGGATTGAACTTGAATGCTTTTTCAATCCTGACCTTGTATTGCAACTTTGGATATCATCTTTTATTGTTATTGACTAAAAGAAGAAAATTACGTTTCCTATCATTTTGTGATGCTGTGGTCAGGTGAATACAGGTATACCCCGTTATATGAGAACTCACAGTACAGAAAATTCTAGTTTTGTATAAGTCAGATATACAACTTACCAACATAATTGCTCTGGAGTTCTTAGCTCCCTTAGTGGTATGTTTCAGTAGATACACTCACCTATTAGTTCATCTGCTGTTCTTTGTGTTCCAGAAAGGAGACTCTCCTGTGTTCTCATTCACTGCTGCATTTAAAAATGATCACCCTGCTCTGTTTTTCTGTGTCCTCACTTCAACTCAGTCTATTCATTTCTAAAAGCCAGCATCTTTCTCAGGGTGCTTGCAAACAGGGTCTGAGCAACCAAGGATAGTCAAGTTACACATTCTCCGAGTTTAGAACACTGAGGAAGAGGCTTGATAAAAATTGAGTGGCTTTTAAGTTATGTTTATTTTTTTTCTTTCAGTTAAGCTGGGTCAGATCCAAAGTGACCTCATGTTGGGCTCATATTTTTTTTTTTTAGCATTGTTACCTTTCACCAATCATTTCTTTTGTGTGTGTGTGTGTGTGTGTGTGTGTGTGTGTGTGTGTGTGTATGAGAGAGAGAGAGTGTGAGAGAGAGATTTTTAATGGTTTGCTACATCTTAAGAAGGACTTTTTTATTAAAAAGGATCTGGTTTTGTGAAATTATTATTGATAGTTAACTATATGTTAGGGAAAGAAAAATTTTCACAAAAGGTATGTCAATTAACAACCATTTAAACGCCTATGTGCCAAGCCTTGTCCAAGGTGCTAGGGACACAAAACTTGAAAATGAAATAGTCCCTGCCTTCAAGGAAATTACATTCTATGAAGAAGAAATTCTACGCATTCTTTGAAGTGTTCTATTTTTCTAATGCTTAATTTAGCTATTTTCTGTTTAAATTAAGTACTTAAGATTTTTGGGCAGCTAGGTGGCACAGTGGATAGAGCACCAGGCTCTATCAAGTCAGGAAGACTTGAGTTCAAATTCTGCCTAGTTGTGTGACCCTAGGCAAGTCACTTAACCCTGTTTACCTCCATAAATGATCTGGAGAAGAAAACAACAAACCCCTCCAGTATCTTTGCCAAGTAAACTCCAAAT
This sequence comes from Trichosurus vulpecula, assembly GCF_011100635.1. NCBI lineage: Eukaryota > Metazoa > Chordata > Mammalia > Diprotodontia > Phalangeridae > Trichosurus > Trichosurus vulpecula. The sequence goes on along the minus strand of NC_050573.1, from coordinate 203,922,158 downwards.
GGGGTCACAAAGAGCAGGACATGACTAAAATGACTGAACAATAAGAAAACTTTCTTAAGAAATTTGTTTTTTTTTTTAAAAATAAAGACCTCAACATATCTATTTTTCTAATGAAACTTTATTTTGACATATTCCCTCTGAAAATGGTTGAAGATGTTGGGTGCCATGTCTTGAATACATAGAATTATTTTTAAACATTTAATAGCAGTTTTGTTCCTATAATACATTATGCTGTTTCAAAATTCTTTCACATATATCATTTCATCTGATCATCAGAACAACTCTGAGATAGGTTCCACAGACAAGGAATCTTAAGCTCAGAGAGGTTATTTGGTCCTTTAGCACTCTATCCAATCCCTATTCTACTGTACCATATTGCTTGGCTCTGGAGTTGGAAGATGCAGGCCCAAATCCTACCATTAATGTTTACCCCCTGTATAATTTAGCCGGGATTTTCCTTTTTGGGCCTCAGTTTTTTCACCTGTAAAATGAGAATAGGCCTTTTAGGTCCCTTTCAGCTCTGGAGCTACGATCCTGTGATCTTCATCGTAATATCTCTTTAGGACGATTTGATTGAACATTGTTTTTGTAAAACTATACCACTAACCATGAGGAAAATATTCCAAATCATTAGCATATCATTGATTAGTCAGTATTTAAAAGGTGCTGCTAGGCTGAAATGAAGAATCACAATAGAATGGGATTTTGACCCTAAAATAGATAGAACTTTTGGTTAGGGTTAGATGAAAAGAACTATTTCTTATATAAACTATAAACAGAAACTCAAAAGCCTTCAGAGGTTTAGTTTGTTTTATTGTCATATCTCGTTGTTCCACATTTTTAATAGACATATTTAACAGCCATTCACAACAGTGAAGATGTTTAGGAATGAGCAAGATGGGTGAATCTGAGACCTATGAAAGTTTTGTGGAGTGTAGCCATACTGGGGATTTGAAATAATGTTTTTTGCTGTATTCAGAAATTTGGAGGTTCACTAAGCAATGATCAGCCTTAATTTTTCTATGTCATACATCGACATTTACTATTTGGTCTAGTTTGGGTTGAGATAGTCTAAAAATGTTGTGACATAATCCATTTCCACCAAGTAAGTAGTCTCAGGACCCACGTGAATATTTGGGTTCTACTTAAAGACAGGATTTGTTTGGTATATTCACACTATCTAAATCTCAACTGATTCAGTTGTATTTAGGTTAAACTATTGTTCCAGGGTGAATGAAACACAGAAAGGTAATCATTTTGTCTTTTACTTAAGCTTGCCATTTCAAATATTCCTTTTCTCCTAAAACTAGTTTTTACCCAAGTAGCACTTCTTTAGCAAGAAGGATGCAGGAGGAAGGAGAGCTCACTAAAATCAAATTGGGAGCAACAGCTTCCTAAAAGTATAAATCATAAGGAAAAGTCCTCGCTCAGATTCTAAATCCTATTCTCCACAGGACTAGTTTCATTTACTGAAGCATTCCGGTCTGCCTTTAGCCAAGTGGATTTCCTAGAGGCTATTATGATGTACCTCATCTTTTCCAATATTGAAACATTTTTTCTCATTTTGGTGAGGATTTTACAAATGTTTAATACAGGAGACTTTCAGAGTAATGTTTTCTATTTTCTCTGACCTGTTCAAGCAAAGAGTTCCCTTTCTCTTTGGAGCAACAGAGCAAGTAGTTGTGTAATAAATGTTATTTCATAATAATGCTCAGAGTTGTTGGAATTTTAAAGTCCTTTATATCCAGACTTAGTTTAAAGAAGTCTCAAGACTCCATAAAATTATAGATTAGGCTATATCTCTAGATGATAGCTTTCTGATAAATATCTTGTGCCATTATGCCTAATTTTAATTGATTATTGATTTATCAATTAATTGTTATTATGCTCACTAATCAACTTCAACCTTTGACTCTTTTGAGTAAAATTTAGATTACAGAAATTAAACTTATAATTATCCTTAGATTTTTTCTTTTTAAATTATAACATTGTCCTAGGATGTCAACATTTCATTTTTAGCACACTTATAAATCAGTTGATAAAAATCTACTCTCTATCTACAAAATTCTATGGTTTCTTTAGCGTATTTATATCCTCTTTAGCCCTGTGAAATTCTCAACTCATTAACTTGGATACTCAAGATTCCAGGATGCTGAGATCAAATACTGGTTCCATTTAATGAAATCATGGGTTTTTGCATTGTTAAATGGCATGATAAATGGCCACATCTCAGAAGAGGACTCATCGTCTTCCCGAACACTAGACGTATTGATTGGGCCACATTCCTTTTTCTATCATTCCTTTCATCAGTTAGTGGAAACCAATGACATTAAATTTTAAGACAATTTGTAAAAAGAAATCTAAAGGAAAGGATTTAAAGAAAACTTCAAATTCCTATGAAATACTGAGTATTTTTATTTTAAAAAGTAGGAGAAAGGTTTTATTTACCATGAATATTTGAAGTGTCATTCCATTTTCTTTATTATTTTATTAAGTATAACCTGAACATTAATCTTTAAGTCCTAGTGAGATAGTTGGAACCTTACAGTGACAATGTGTAACATCTTATTTGTTGTCATGGAAGCATTGTAATGTCACCAAAAAAAAATCCCTCTAACAAAACAATGAAAGCTGGCAGATAGGCTCAGCAAGTCCCCATCACTCTCCAGCTTCTGAGAGGAAAAAAAATAGATTTCTAAAAAGGGAGGCACAAAGTTATATATTTCCAGATGACCTCTCACTTTCCTTAAAGTTCCAGCTAAAACAGTCTTTTCTTTTCTCTGCGACTGAGATTCTAAGTTTTTGTCTATTTTTAATGTGTCTAATATCTTACACTTAAAAGAGCAGAATATCTTATAAAGAATATACCAAGTGTGAAAGGGAGATGTAAAGTTTGATATTGCAGGTACCACTACAATTCTTCTACCTCTTGACTGTGATATGCTGTCTTGGGAGGAAGATCTAATGGAGTTGTTTGGAGTTCTGTAGCTACAAATGACAATAGGAAATGCACTGGCTAAATATACTTCTAACATACACAGCAAAGCTGTCTTTCTACACTGAGATTTCCCACAGCAAGACATCATTAAAGGCCCTTTCCCATGGGCACCTGTTGCCTCTCTTAAGCCTCTGAACTCCCCAAAGGCTGAGCATTAGAAGCATCCCTCAGTGGCACCATGTAGACTTTACTTTCGCCATCCAAATGAAATATTATTGAAAATTACTAACTGGAATTCTTCAGGGCAGCTAAAACAGTTCGGGAGATGAGGAGCAGTAGAAAAATCTCCACATTTGAAGTTAGTAGGTCTGGGTATGAGCCTTGCCTCTTAGTACTGACTAGCTGTGAGATGTTGGGCAAATCGGATCACCTCTCCATGCCTCTATTTACTTGTCTATAGATGGGTTTCTTGGACAAGATAATCTCTAAGGTCAGCAATTCAACAAAAAGTCATTAACTATTATGTAAAAGGCATCACGTTAGGCACTAACATGCCCCAAACAGTCTTTGCCCTTACATTCTTAACATGTTACGTAGCATGGACAGAGATACATAAATACATGGCAATTTGAAGAGAGAGAAAAAACTAACACCTGGTAGAAGTGGGGAAAGCTTCATATAGGCTGTAGAATTTGAGCTGAGACTGAGTGGAGGTTAAGGATTCTAAGAGGTGGTGGTAAAAAGGAAAGGCATTCCAAGCTTGAGGAACAAGTTATGTAAGAGCACAAAGTTCAGAGATTGAACATTGAGTTTGGGGAATAGCTAGTCTGTACATTTTGACTGGACTGTAGAGTGTAAGAAGGGGATTAATTTAAATCTGGAGAGGTAGGTGGAAGCCATATTGTTGAGGGATTTAAATTCTAGGCTGAGGAGTTTGTATTTTATCTTAGAAGCAATAAGGTGACACTAAACATTTTCTTAGGAGATAAGAAACATGGACAGACTTCTCAGTTTTAAAAAATGTGTAAATCTGTGAGGCTTCAGGAGACTCATGAGGGTTAATAGGAAAACGAGTTGTTCAAGTGTCTTGAAATTCTTTTCCACATTTTTGTACTGTTCTTGTTTGTGTAGTTATCATTGCTATAAAAATATCTATCATTCATTCATTGATAATTTCATTCATACATTCATTTATTAGTTTAATACTATAAGCAGCAACAGGACAATATGTAGGCCTGCTATGGGCAAGGTAGCTTTGATGATAGCCAGATCTCTCATATCTCTGAAATTCTGTGATTGGTTGACTTGAACAAATGCCATTTCAGATTTGAATTAACCTGGTATTGTGGATAAACTACTGGGTTTAGAGTTAGGGAAACCTGGATTGAAACCCTGCCTCCGACCCTTACTAGATATATGACCCTGAGCAAGACACTTAACCTCTATAGCCCTGGCAACTCCTTAGGACTTATCTGCTAAATCATAGACTGTTATGGCCTGTATTTATGGAAGGTGTTCCCATACAGGGTGTTCTCTGAACTGATGACAAAAATCAAAGATCTACCTATATTCTAATAAGACTTTATAAATGTATCTTCTGCCAGTCACTGAGGATGGATATTCTGAGAGAGGTGATTGTGTAACCGAAGCAGTGAAGATTAAGGAGATCTGCAGCAAAGGAAGATTAGACTGAATCAGGCATTTTGATGATGGAATTGGGTAGAAATGGGTAAAATGGCTTTATATCATGAACTTGGGCAATGGCAACAAGGATTTCAGACAGTACATACAGGAAATAAGAGTTATTGATTGGGGAGGTAATATTCAGTGATAAATATTGAATATCAAACAGGTGTTATGGAATAGTTGGATGAAGGCCTGGTTCACAATTGGATGAATGAACAACCACACGCTCCAGAGACAAGAGCCTTATTCTAGTGCAATTCTGTAGATTTGCTTCCATGAGAAAGACACAGGGAAAGGGAAGGGCAGCTACAATCCTGTAGCCTTTCTAGGGTTAAAGATCCTTAAGCTTTAAAGAGAATGTATAAAAGAAAATTTCTTTCTGAAATAATTTATGGAAATGCCGTGCTCCCTTTGAAGGTTCCATGTCACTGCATGGCACTACGCAATGTTCTCTTTCTTCACCTGTCAGGCGAAGACCACCTCGAAGAGTCTCACTGCTGATTACTAGTTAATTGTCATTAATAAGTGACAACTGACATTATGGGGGCTTAATGCAGAGAGAACAGAAAAGAGCCACAGATATTCTAATGAGCTGACTCCTACGTGCCCTCTATTGTTGTCGAAAATGAGGAGCTGTCGTCATTGTTCAGGAGATGGGCTTCAATTGCTCTGGAAAATATTCTCTTTTAATTTCTTTATGCATAGATAATTCCTGGTACTCTCTATTGCTCTCTCTCTCTCTTTCCCTCCCTCTCTCCTTTTTCAAATACACGCACACACACACACACACAGACTCCTATGAGCATGCTAAAAACTTCCACTTAAAAGATAAAGTAACTTTTGCTTAGGACATAGACACCCCCTCCCCCTCTCCTCTTTCCAAAAAAGTAGTGCATTCCCCCAACCCATGTTGTAGAAATACAGGCAGGAAATAAGGGAAATGACAGGCCATTTTTTTTTGTTCACTTGGATGGGGACAGGGGGAGAGAGGCCCAAAGTCTAGAAATGAGGGGTGGTGGGCAGGAACAGGGGAGGAACTGATTTAACAAGAAAAGATCCACTAGTCACAACTGGAAAGCTAAAAGTGATGATCAAGGACATATGAACAGATGTCACAGTCAATCTACCCACGAGAAGCATTACTCTTCCCAGTCCTAAGAGCTTTGAAACAATAACAAGAAATCCCCAGAAAATCTTCCAGAAGAAAAGCCAGAAATGGAGGGGAAAATGATTCAATACGTATTAAACTCTCAGCTGCATCAGTTGAGACTTACTTAGCAGTTACTATTCATTTTTTGGCGAACTCTGTCCCAGCGGACTTTGCTTGTTAAAAATCTTTAACCATCAGGACATTCTGTGAATGCACTCTGGACTCTTTCTCAGTTTTGTTTTTGCTTTCATATATATTTTTTATATTAAGGCCAGAAAAGAAAATGCGAAACTGATGGTAAAATTGCATCAGCGTCTACTGCAGCCACCTCACTGCATCCTCACTGAGTCTGTGGGGGTCGTGGAAGGGTTCTTGTTAACACACTTTGCACTCACCATCAGCTGTGATACAGAAGATTTCCAAACAGGGGCCATGGCACAAACGTTCTTGGAGAAAGCTCATGCTGAAGCCAACAGGAATACGATGTGTTGTTTTTCAAGTGCCAACACCTCCTAACAACAATTTTTCGTGCTATCAGATCGTTTCACACTGTGCCATCCCACTTTCTATCAAGTCTTAGCACATGAATGCAGTTTCAAGCCTCATATTTGATGGCTGAACTACTAAAGAGGAAAAAAACCCAACTGTCTTGGGGCCTTCGTATGTGACATAAGTAGCATTTCTTTTATGCAGCCACAAATCTGTGTCCATGTTGATTTCTGGACAATTAAGGATGTGGTAGCGATGAGATTATTTTGGGGGAACAAAAGAATTTATAATTGTAGAAAGTAATAGGTCAGGCTTTCTACTGCATTAAAGTTCATTATAACTTCCACCTGAATCTGTCCAATAGGAAAATCAGAGCTGGAAGAAGAGACCTCTGTCTCTGCTAACATTAATACAGCACTTACTATGTGCCAGGCACCGTGCTTTACAATCATTATCTCCTTTGACTCTCACAACAATCCTAGGAGGTAGGTGCTATTATTATGTGCATTTTGCAGGTGAGGAAACTGAGGCAAACAGAGATTAAGTGACTTTCCCAGGGTCACCCAGCTGGTAAATATCTGAGGACATATTTGAACTCAGGTCTTCCTGATTCCAGCTCTGGTGCTCTATCCACTGTGCTTCCTAGCTCCCTGTGCTCGACACAGGACATTTCCAGGCTACTGTTGGGTTCTGAGCTAAACCAGTATAGTGCTGAGGAGTCAATCAGAGAAAGAATCAAAGTATATCAGAATGGTTACGGACTTTTGATACCCTCTTATTTTACAGAGGAAACAGAGACTCGGAGAAATCAAATGACTCATTCTATTTGATTCAACAAAGATTTGTTGAGTGTCCCTACCTTCCAGAAACTTCCATATAATCAGGACTAGCATCCACTCTTCTTGATTAGCAGCCCCGCGTTCTGTCAAATGTGCTGCTTTGTCTTTTCAAGTATTTATTCACATGTAGTCATTGTTCTCCTAGTTGCATGTGAGTGATGCCTGAAGCTCTCCCTGTTTGTTCATGTACTTGTATGGGGAAGAGAAGGCCTATTCTGAGGTGGAGAGATATCAATTGAGGGGATGTTTTACTATGATCCCTAGGTTAGCCTCCGTATTCATTTGTTTTCATGCCCCTAGACTAGTCAAGTAGGAACTGTACACAGGGAGAATCATACTAGGGAAAGCTGGGATCCTTCCCTTAAAAAAAAGTAAAACCCTAAAACTTTGCACAAAGTAGCAAGGTGGTGCAAGTGGATAGAGTGCCAGGCATGGAGTCAGAAAAACCTGAGTTCAAATGTGACCTCAGATACTTATTAGCTGTGTGACCCTAGGCAAGTCACCTAACCCAGTTTGTCTCAGTTTCCTCATCTGTACAATGAGCTGGAGAAGGAAATGGTGAACCACTCCAGTATTTTTGTCAAGAAAAGCCCAAATGTGGGGTCATGGAGAGTCAGACATGACTGAAATGACTGGACAAAAGCAAATAGCTTTGCACATGTAGTTCCTTATAACTGCCCATAATTGGTGCCAAATTTCTTCTTGTGAGGTTTCATACCTAAGTACAAAACATGGTATGTGGGAATATGTTGTTACGTGTGGGAAATATGTGTGTGGGGGGGCCTTGAGACAGAAGAATGCTTCTTGACTGATACTTTTGTCACTAATTATAATGATTTCCTAGAATCTTCATCAGAATGGACTGAGTATAAATCCAGCCAACTTCTGTTTCCTTCAGCTGTGAATCATCTCTTGAATGCATGGTGGATTGGCAAGATCAATACTTCTGATTAAGAATGTTAACCAAGTATGAGAGTTAACTAATCAATCATCAAACATTTAGTAATTACCCACTATGTGCTAGGCAGTCATTATAAAAAGAGGCAAAAGACAGTTCCTGCCCTCAAGGAGCTCACAATCTAATGGGGGAGACAACAAAGGAATATATAGAAACAAGATATATGCTGGAAAATAGAAAATTAATAGAGAGAAGTAAGGGGGAGTAGGAGGGGTTGGGAAAGCCTTCCTGTAGAAGATGGGATTTTAGTTGGGACTTAAAGAAAATCAGGGAAGTCAGTAGGTAGGGATGAGTAGAAAGAGCACTTCACTGCCAGAGAAATATACCTGGAGCCAAGAGACGGAATGTTGTGTACATGGTCCAACAAGGAAGTCAGTGTCATTGGATCAAAGAGTATGTGGTGGAGAGTAAGATGTAAGAATACTGGAAAGAAAGGAGGAGGCTAGGTTATGAAAGGTTTTGAATACCAAGCAGAGGATTTTATATGTGTTCCTGGAGGCGATAGGGAGCCACTGGAGCTTATTGAGTAGGGGGATGTCATAGTCAGGCTATATGTGAAGGATGGATTGTGATGGGAACAAGGAAGGCCCGCTCACTAGCAGACTGTTGCAATGGTCCAGGTATGAGATGATGAAGGGATGTACCAGAGTGGTGGCATTGTCAGAGGAGAAGGGGGGAATATTCGAGAGATGTTGCAAAGATGAAATCAACAGGCTTTAAACACAGATTGGATATAGGAGGTGAAAGATAGTGAGAAGTTGAGGACATCACCTAGGTTGTGAATCTGAGGGACTGGGAGGATGGTGTTATCTTCTAAAGTAATAAGAAAGTTAGGAGAGGGGGTATCTTTGGGGGTAAAAACAATGAGTTCAGCTTTGGACATATTAAGTTTAAGACATCTCCTGTACATTCAGTGTGAGATGTTTGAAAGACAGAGATTTGAGATTGAAGGTCAGAAAAGAGGTTAAGGCAAGATAAGTAGATTTGAGAATCATCAGCATTATGGTGGTAATTTCATATTTGGGAACTGATGAACTCACCAAGTGAAATAGTATAGAGGTAAAAGAAAAGAGAATGTGATCCTGGACAGAACTCTGAGGGACACCTTTGGACAGAAGGCATGATCTGCATGAGGATCCAACAAAGAGTGGTGCTGTCCAAAAGAGGACAGTGTCCCAAAACCTACAGAGAAGAAAGTACTAAGGAGGAGAAGGTGATCAACAGTGTAAGAGATTTCAGAGAGGTCAAGGAGGCTGAGGATTGGGAAAAAGTCATTGGATTTGGGGTTTAGTTAAGGGTTGAGCTGATTTGGGAAATACTACATCAATTTTGTCTCACACAATTGTATCCTGCAGGCCCTTCTCCCAACATACCACTCTAACAATGGAGTTTCTTAATGTAGCCACAAGGGTGAACTGTGGCTAATACCCATTCATCAACATCTTCAGGAAAGCTAGTAACTGGCTTAGCCCCTCTGTGTTAGGCTAACCTAGGTTCTGGATCTCTAGACGTATATTTGTTTCATCAATCATAACTTTTTTGATTATCCCCCACTCACTGTCCATGGGAGCAGAGGCTCTTCATCTTGGTAAGAAGTATAACTGTATTAGATAAAAGGATTGGATAGAAGTAAGCACAGTCAAATGTGTCTCAGAAGAGACTACAATCTCTGTTTTCCCATGACCTTGATCAGGTTAGAATTTTACTCTTGGGGGGCGGAGCCAAGATGGCAGCTGGAAAGCAGGGACTTGTGCGAGCTCCCCACCAGGTCCCTCCAAAAACCTATAAAATGGCTCTGAACAAATTCTAGAACTGCAGAACCCACAAAATAGCAGAGAGAAGCAGTGATGCAGCCCAGGACAGCCTGGATGGTTGCTGGATGAGGTCTATCGCGCACGGAGCAGAGGGGAGCGGAGCCCAGCGTGGATGGCCGCAAGACCAACCAGACCAGGAGCTGGGAAGAACAGGCCCTAGCACCCTGAATCAGTGAGCTGTGGCAGTTACCAGACTTCTCAACCCATAAACACCAAAGACAACAGAGAAGGTTAGTGGGAAAAGCTGCAGGGGACAGAGTGAAAAATGTTTGCAGTTGGGTCATCGCCCTGGGGGTGGCAGGGGGAGGTGCAACTACAGAACTAGAGCTGCAGTTGCTTCTGGCCCCAGGCCCACCTGGTGGGAGGAATTAAGTGGCGGATCAGAGCAGGAGTGCAGAGCCTGCTTAAGATTTGTGTCAGGTCCAGGTTGGTGGTTCTTGGGGAAGGAGGAGTGCTAGTGTGGCAGAGCTGGCTGTATAGAAATATCTCTGAAATCAACGGCACATCCCCTCAAGCTTGGAACAAAGTACTCTTTACTCTACAAGCAGTCATACCCTGCTGAAAAACTCAAGGGTCAAGTAAGTTGGCTGGGAACATGGCCAGGCAGCGAAAACACACTCATAGTCAGTCTCAGACTTTGGAATGTTTCTTTGGTGACAAAGAAGACCAAAACATACAGCCAGAAGAAGTCAACAAAGTCAAAGAGCCTACATCAAAAGCCTCCAAGAAAAACACGAACTGGTCTCAGGCCATGGAAGACCTCAAAAAGGATTTGGAAAAGCAAGTTAGAGAAGTAGAGGAAAAATTGGGAAGAGAAATGAGAAGGATGTGAGAAAACCATGAAAAACAAGTCAATGACTTGCTAAAGGAGACCCAAAAAAATAGTGAAAAAAATATTGAAGAAAACAGCACCTTAAAAAATAGACTAACCCAAATGGCAAAAGAGCTCCAAAAAGCCAATGAGGAGAAGAATGCCTTGAAAGGCAGAATTAGCCAAATGGAAAAGGAGGTCCAAAAGACCACTGAAGAAAATACTACCTTAAAAATGAGATTGGAGCAAGTGAAAGCTAGTGACTTGATGAGAAATCAAGGTATTACAAAACAGAACCAAAGGAATGAAAAAGTGGAAGACAATGTCAAATATCTCATTGGAAAAACCACTGACCTGGAAAATAGATCCAGGAGAGATAATTTAAAAATTATTGGACTACCTGAAAGCCATGATCAAAAAAAGAGCCTAGATATCATCTTTCAAGAAATTGTCAAGGAGAATTGCCCTGATATTCTAGAGCCAGAGGGTAAAATAGAAATTGAAATAATCCACAGATCGCCTCTTCAAAAAAAATCCCAAAAAGGAAACTCCTAGGAATATTGTTGCCAAATTCCAGAGCTCCCAGGTCAAGGAGAAAATACTGCAAGCAGCCAGAAAGAAACAATTTGAGTATTGTGGAAAAACAATCAGGTTAACACAGGATCTAGCAGCTTCCACATTGAGGGACCGAAGGGCTTGGAATACGATATTCTGGAGGTCAATGGAGCTAGGATTAAAACCAAGAATCACCTACCCAGCAAAACTGAGTATATTGCTCCAAGGCAAAATATGGATTTTCAACAAAATAGAGGACTTTCAAGCTTTCTCATTGAAAAGACCAGAGATGAATAGAAAATTTGACTTTCAAACACAAGAATCAAGAGTAGCATGAAAAGGTAAACAAGAAAGAGAAATCATAAGAGATTTACTAAAGTTGAACTGTTTTGTTTACATTCCTATGTGGAAAGATGATGTGTATGATTCATGAGTCCTCAGTATCATAGTAGCTGAAAGGAATATGCATATATATGTATGCATATATATATACATATGTGTGTCTATGTATGTATATATGTAGGTGTATATATATATATGCAGAGAGAGACAGAGAGAGAGAGAGAGACAGAAAGAGAGAGAGAGAGGGAGAGAGAGAAAGAGAGAAAGAGAGAGAGAGAGAGAGAGAGACAGAGAGACAGAGAGACAGAGAGACAGAGAGACAGAGGGCACAAGGTGAGTTGAATATGAAGGGATGATATCTAAAAAAATAAAATCAAATTAAGGGATAAGAGAGGAATATATTGAGAGAGTGAGAAAGGGAGAGATAGAATGGGGTAAATTATCTCACATAAAAGTGGCAAGACAAAGCGGTTCTGTAGGAAGGGAAGAGGGGGGGCAGGTGAGGAAGAATGAGTAAATCTTGCTCTCGTCGGATTTGACCTGAGGAGGGAATACCATACACACTCAATTGGGTATCTTACCCCACAGGAAAGAAAGAGGAAGAAGATAAAAAAGGGGGGCGATAGAAGGGAGGGCAGACAGGGGGAGGAGGTAATCAAAAACAAACACTTTTGCAAAGGGACAGGGTCAAAGCAGCAAATTCAATAAAGGGGGATAGGTTAGGAAGGAGCAAAACATAGTTAGTCTTTTACAACATGAGTATTGTGGAAGGGTTTTACATAATGATACGCATGTGGCCAATGTTGAATTGCTTGCCTCCTTGGGGAGGGTGGGCAGGGAGGGAAGAGGGGAGAGAATTTGGAACTCAAATTTTTAAAAACAGATGTTCAAAAGCAAAAAAAAGTTTTTGCTTGCAACTAGGAAATAAGATATACAGGCAATGGGGCATAGAAATTTATCTTGCCCTACAGGAGAAGAAGGGAAAGGGGGGTGGGAGGGGAGTGGGATGACAGAAGGAAGGGCTGACTGGGGAACGGGGCAACCAGAATATACACCATCTTGGAGTGGGCAGGAGAGTAGAAAGGGGAGAAAATTCGTAATTCAAACTCTTGTGAAAATCAATGCTGAAAACTAAATATATTAAATAAATTAAAATAAATGAATGAACGAATAAATAAATAAATAAAACAAAAAAAGAAAAAAAAGAATTTTACTCTTGTAGGCACCTGCTGCAGCAATGAAATAAATGGAAAGTTTGGCAAACTTCTTGACTCCCATGGGACTGGGAGGGGAGTATGTTTGAGTTTCTCACATAGGCCATATCCATACTAAATGAATCTTACCCATGGCTCCACTGCCCATAAAAACCAGGATCTTTTCCTTGCTGTTTATCCACATTGTTCCTCATCAGCTTGGCAACCTCATCAGTGGAACCCCAATTGTTCTACTTGTCACAATTGTTGGCTTCTCTTCTAGTGCAATGGGAAGCCCTTTACAAGGTGCAAAAATAGACCATGGCAATCATCTTCACATTCTTCTGCATCTCTGCCTCTGACATTCATATTTGAAAATCTCATATTCAGTACATTCTTCACCCATGGGTTGGGGAAAAAACCCTTAGGGCTCATATGCTAGATAGACCCAAAGCTTTTTGAAAGAACTAACATTGAGAAAAACAAGCAAACCCCAAGTCAGAGGTCCATTGCATTGAAACTCCACAAACCTCAATTCCATCAAAATCTGGATGATGCAGGCAGCAGTGGTGGTGATGGTGGTGGTGGTGGTGTAGAGGAGAAGGGAGAGGAATGGAGGAGGAGATTCAGGAAATGCTATATTGGAAAAAGAGGGATACATTCATAGGTAGAAGCAAAGTAAGGCTTTTGTTTCATCCTGTCATGTTAAGGTTGATTGACCTTTTAGCCAGTAGCCTGTGTCAGAGGAACGCTATAGTTGGAGAGTGGTTGGGGGTCTTTTTCTTTCTTTTGTGTGACATTTTGGTGCTGTCCGAATCATGTTCGAGAGAAATGTCTCTTTTAACTGCTAAATTTAGCTTCCTTCTTTCTGACCAGTTGTCTGTGTCAGCTACATACCATGCCAATTAAATAGTGTCCCTCTGTCAGTTATTTGCATTAAAATAATCTCGCAACCTGGCCTCTTGCTTCCTGGCTCATCTTAGTTTTCCTCATCCTAATTCCTTTTACTGTTATCTCTGCTTATCATTGAAATACTCTACTTGCACTTCTCTGTAATCACACATATTCCTTTCTTCGTAGACTCTTGAAGGCTTTGGTTACAATTCTTTTCAATTATAATCAGCATAGACTAAGCAATATTGGAATTTCAGAAAATAAAAGCCATACTCCAAACCATATTTAAAAGAACTTGTACTGTTATTTTAAATGATAGTAACTTCAGTATGGATTTGTAATTATTCAGTCATTTTTTAGTTGTGTCTGACTCTTCATGACCCCATTTGAGATTTTCTTGGTGGTGGTTTGCCATTTCCTTCTCTAGCTCATTTTACAGATGAAGAAACTGAGGCAAACAGGGTTACATGACTTGCTCAGGGTCACACAGCTAGTAAGTGTCTGAGGCCAGATTTGAATTCAGGAGGATGAGTCTTTCTGACTTCAGACCTGGTGCTCTGTCCATTGAGCCACCTAGCTGCTGTATGCTTTACCGTCTTCTAAAACCACTCTGTCCTCATCACAATCCCCATTCCTTCTACCCCTCAGTACTTTCTCAGGTCATTGAAGCTTCTAGGAAATCTTTCCACATTTTCCTTCCTCAACCTGCCTATAGTTAACCTGTTCAACTTTACACTGTCTTCTGCTCTTGAATCCCTTTAGCCTCTTTTCTTATCGTTCTTCATGCCTTACCAAACTCTAACTCCCACCATCTGCCTCTCAGCTCCTATTCGTGGGTTGTCAAACAGAGGTAGAGGAAATCATTAGACTAAGCTGACTGGGTAAGGCCCTGACTTCAGCAAGACAATCTTTTTACTTGCTGCTATGGCCCATTCCCCACAGAGGTTGTTCCAAAGCTCCTCTTTTCTCCTCAAACCTCTTACAGATCCTCTTTTTACCCTACCCTCCCACCCCCGAGTTTGGGATCTCAAGAAAATTGAGACTGTTTTTACATTAAACTGTGAGTTTCTCATTAGACCACGAAATCCCTAAGGATTGTTTTTTGCCTTTCTTTATATCCCTAGTGCTTAGCACAGTGCCTGGCACATAGTAGGTATTTAATAAATGTTTAGTGATTGCTTGACTCGTTGCCTTTTTGCTATGTGTTTCCCTTTCTCCTTTCTCTTCATCTCAAAACCACTTGACATTATCCCCACTATTTCTTCCTTATCTAGCCTCTGATAATCAGGTGTCCTTTCCACTAACCATGGCCAACCCCTCTACATGCATTTTTACATTTTTAATTTTTTAACATTGATCAAGCATTTATTTTTTCTTACTTGTATATCCTCCTTCCCACTGAAAGAGGGGGGAAGAAATACAAAATACTTGTCATATATAAACATAGTCAAAGAAGAGAAATTCCCACATTGACCACATCTAAAAATGTGTACCTCATTCTGCATATATCCCCTTCACTCTGTCATGAGGTGGGCATCAGTTTTCTGGTTGCATTGACCAGAGTCCTAATATTTTTGAGAATTATTTATTTTCACAATGTCGATATTATAGTATAAATTGTCTTTCAGGTTACGCTCACTTCATTTCTGCATCAGTTCATACAACTCTTCCCAGATTTCACTGAAATCATCTATTTTCTTCATTCTAATATTACTATTGTATTCCATTATATTCAGATACCATAACTTTTTCAGCTATCTCCCAATTCATGCCATGTTTGGTTTTCAGTTCTTTTCCATTAAAAAAAACTGCTATAAATATTTTTGTACGTATAGTATCTTGTCCTCTTAAATTTTTTTCTTTGGTGTAATGGCCTAGTAGTTGTTTTGCTGGATCAAAGGACATACAATTCAGTAAACTCTTGGGCATGGTTGCAAATTGCTTTCCAGAATGTCTGGACCAATTCACGGGTTCATCAGTGTGTCTGTTTTCCCTCAGCCTCTCCAACATTTGTCATTTTCCTTTGTCAGCTTTGTGTGAGGTAGAACCTCAGAACTGCTTTAATTTGAATTCTCTAAATATTAGCGATTTGGAGCATTTTTTTCCCCACATAGGTACACAGCTAAGATTAGAAAGGAAACAGTTTACTTGGTGGGGGGTGGGGTGGGGATTCTTTGCTGCAAACTTCTCTGATAAAGTTTTCATTTCCAAGATATATAAGGAACTAATTCAAATTCCCTTTTCCCCAACTGATAAATGATCAAAGGTTACGAACAGGCAGTACTCAAGGGCAAAATCCAAAGTATCTACATATATTCGTTAACCCCTCCCATCCCTCCCTATCTTTGCCAGCACCTCAATCATCCTCTTTTTCTAATATTCATTTTCTCTCTATCAACTGGTTCCTTCTCTTCTGCCTACACACATGTCCAAGATTCCCACATTCTTTAAGAAAAAAATTAGATCCTGCATCTCTCCTCTCTTTCTCGGTCAGACTCCTAGAAAAAGCTGTCTAGGACCATCGCCTTCAACCAACAAACATTTATGAAGTGCTTACTGTGTGCCAGTACTGTTCTCAGGGCTTTACAAATATTATCTTATTTGATCTTCACAACAACTCTGTGAGGTCGATGCTTTTATTGTCCCCCTTTCATCATTGATAGTGCCGGCCTTGGAGCCAGGAAGACCTGAGGTCAAATCCAGCCTCAGATATTTACTAGCTAGATGACCCTGGTCAAGTCGCTTAATGTCTTCTTGTCTTAGTTTCCTCAATTATAAAATGGGGACGATAATAGCACTTCCCTCCCAGAGGCATCATGTGAGGTGAAACATTTGTAAGGTGCTTAGCACAGTGCCTGGCACATAGCAGGTACTTTTTAAGAACTTTTTCCCTTCCCTTCCTTGAGGCAGAGAGAGGTTAAGTGATTGCCCAGGGTCCTTCTATTAAGTATTTGAAATCAGATTTGAACTCAAATCTCTCTGATTCCAGGCCTGGTGCTCCATTCCTCTATGCCACCTCATTGTTAGGGGAATGACATAATTAAAACTACCTGGAGCTGGTTTTCTTTTCTTTTTTTTTTTTGGAGGGGGGAATGCAGGGCGATTGGGGTTAAGTAACTTACCCAAGGTCACACGGCTAGTGTGTCAAGTGTCTGAGGCCGGATTTGGACTCAGGCCCTCCTGACTCCAGGGCCAATGCTCTACTCACCTACTGCCCCATGAAGCTGGTTTTGAATGAAATCTTGAGGGATGCTAAGAGAAGGAGATGAGAAAGTAGAGCATTCTAAGTCTGAGAAATGACTGATACAAAGCATGAAGATGCATAGAGATAGAGCATTGTATTGGAGGAATAGCCAATTGGCTAATTTGTGTGAGATGACAGGAGAGGTAGGAGGTCGGGTCATGAAGAGCTTTAAATGCCATATAAAGGAGTACTTCACACTAGAGATAATAGGGATTTAATGAGGTCCAATTTTTGAGTGGGGGGCAAGGCTGCAAAAATCATTTTAGGAGCTATGTGGAGGATATATTGGCACAGGGAGAGACTTGCAGCTGGAAGACAGGGAGATGGTCTCAACTGGTTGAGATTTGGTAACTGATTGCATGTAAGAGGTGAATGAGAGTGAGGAGGCCAGATGACCCTGAGGCTGTGAACCTGGGTGATTGGGAGGATGGCGGTACCCTTGAAAGTAATAGGACAGTTTGGAGTAGGGGTGGGATTTGAAGGAAGAATAATGAGTTCTGTTAGTTTGAGATGCCCTCAGGACATCCTGTTTAAAATATCCAATAAGTAGTTGGTGATGTGGGCCTGGAACTCAGAGGAGAGTCTAGGGCAAGATGTATAATATGGAAATAATCAGCAGTGAGATAATAATTGAACCCAAGGGAGTTAATGAGATCATCAGGTGAGATTATGTACAGAGAAAAGAAGGCATAGGAGAAAACAGTTTTGGCTATCTCCTCGTTATCATAATTCTGTACTTTGAACTAGAATATGTGCATTACACGTTCAGAAGACCAAGCAGAAGAGCCTGGTCTTTGTTTTGCTTTGTTTTGTTCGTTTGTTTGTCTTGCTCCTTAATTGTTCTTAGGCATGTGCCTTCCTAACTTCATATAGCTACTCACATATAGACTTCCCTTCTTGTGCACATATTCACATGCAGGAGAGAAGATCTAAGCACAGGGTGGCTGAATACTGAGGGAACATTCTAGCATGATCCCAAGGTTAGGCTCCAGCATGACCTTGGCCTCATGTCTTAGAGAATTTGTCTGGGGAAGGTACACATAAAGATAGATCCTTGGGGAGAATTAGGATCCTTAAGAAGACATCAAACTCAGTAGTTCTGTTGTTATGTTATCTTGGGGTTTTGATATGAGGAGTAGGTCTGGGAAGACTAAAGGCTGACTTGTATCTAAAATGTTAGCTATCTCTTTTGTGAGAGGAGATTCAGAGATATGAAATAGTCCAAGTCAGAAAACAAACACAGATATGCTTATCTTCCTAATAGAGGTGTGAATTATTTAAAGTCCAAGAGGCAGTTTCTTACAGGCATTTCATCATGTACAAAGAGTGGCATTTTGTCTTGTAATGTGCGTTTTGGGGGAGGATTTTCAAAGGCATAGGTTTTCAGAGGCCTTGGAGAGGTAGTAGACACCTTTGCCTTCATCTCAAAGCACAGGATTCCTTACAATGAATGGCTTGAAGGTCGATTATAAAAATTATAGATTGCATCTTTCATTCTGATCATGGCTGGTTCAAGGAGCATTTGAAATTACAACGTAGCATTATTTATCTAAATGAATGCAAGACTGTTAAATCTAATGTTGGTTAATAACCAACAAATTCAGCTAACAATGTGATGAAGTTGTACCACATGAATTTTTCAGTGACTGCTTTTACAATGTTTGCTGTTCTAATTGGCATGTACAGCTTAAATAGGGATGCTACTTTGGAAGAGCTTATCACCCCAAATTCACCTGGCATAATTTATAAATCTGGACAGTGGTGGGGTAAATACATAGCTTTATGTTAAATAGCCCTTGAGTATCACATAAGATGGTTAACCTGAAAAAAAGAATGGACCCTGGTCCAGTCTCTGAAAGGTCAATTAAAAACCCCTGATGCAGAGAAGAGTGGCATAAGTTTTAATATCAAATTGATACAAAGCAGCCTAAAATATAACTATTTTACAGATGAGACTTAGATGTTATGAGTTTTTATTAGGATCATAGGATTAAAAGGTAGAAGGGGCTTAGAGATTGTTTAATCCAACCCCCTCATTTTACAGGTGAAGACAGTGTACAGAATAAAGTACCGGGGCTTTGAAGTGAGATGCTCTGGTTTCATATCATTCCAAACACTTGTGAGATGCTGAACAAATTAATTTCTTTGTACCTTGATTTTCTCATCTATAAAATAAATAGGTTCCACTAAAATGCTTCTGGGGTCCCTTCCAGCTCTAGTTCAGTCTATAATCCCATGATCCCTATGTCACTGATATTTAGATACATTGTGCTCAAATTTAAAGAGAGCCCAGGTCCAGGGACTCCAAATCCAGAGTCCTTTCTGCTTTCCCAGAGGTACCCAAGCAAGTAGGTATTAGAACCACTATCCCAACCCATGTCTCTTAGCTTCGAATCCAGTGCTCTTTCTTCTACATTCTAGTGCCTATCACTTACTACTTCTTTGGGTGTGAATCAGGAATAATAAGCCTTGTTAAAATAGACTTTCATAAGAGATTTTCAAAAGTGTTCGTTTAGGGAATGATCAAGAGGGAAAAAAAATGTACAGAATGTAACAATTCAGTGTGGGGAGGAGGTGGGTAGAATTTCGCAGCGGTGTTTTCCTTCCGTTTCTTTCCATTCAGTAGCTGTTGTTTTGATTAGCCTGTCCTTTAGGCTATCATTAGCGTCTTTTGGGGGGAAGTACTCAGTCCATAAATATGAAAATAAGCCCATAATTGACCCTTGGACTGAATTTGTTTCCATTAGATTCTGCCATTGAAAAAGGCACCTCCTTGCCGAGTCTTTCTGTGTGAAGAAAGCTGATGGTACATCACACGTTGGATAACAAAGACATGTCCTGTACTGATAGTGATGGTGGGAGAGGGGGGAAGAATGGAGAGCGTTAGAGTAAAGGATGTGTAGATATCTATTTTACAGCTGAAAGCACAATTGGATGAAATTCTAAAGTGACTGCTGAGTTTATGTACTGTTAATGCTAGTTAATCTGAGGGCTATTGAACAATCAGTAATGAAAACTGATCAGGGTGTCCTAGTCATTGTGGTGGGAGTCTGACACACACCTGGGAGGGTCAGAAAGGGAGAGTATTTTGGAGATGAGAGATGCAAGATAATATAATGGCAAAGCACTAGGGGTTGCCACACCTGCTTGTAGGCTGTAACGGAGCCTTGCTGAATGCAGGGAGATTTCTCTGTTAAATGGTATATAATATTCAGCAGCCTTCTGGGAGAGGATGGGAACTGCTGCAGTGTCCCGGGCATCATGTATAATATTCCAGTTGTTGTCTCGGCTTGTAGCCACAGCTGTAGAGTTCTGTTGCACAACTTAAGGTTGTTTTTCCCCCCTTCCTGGAATTCCTACTGCTGACTGAAGAGAACATATGGCACTGCTATTGCATCAAGACCTACAGGCAATTGCAATTTATACATTCAGCTAAAATGGTGCTGCTCAGTGAGGAAAGAAAACCACTCACTTCAAAGCATGAAACACAAAAGGCTTGGGATTTCAAGTTCACTTCTTTACTAGGAAACAGAGCAACTACAGGCACCAAAAAATTCTGTGGGGGTACTGCTTTTAGCTAATTGAATCCACTGGAGGGTTGGGATGCTTGAAATATATGTGCTCCTCATTAAATCTGTCACTATGATGATCACCTTTATTTGAAAAACCTTCTGATAATGCCCATTCTGAAATCACTAAGTCCTCTTCTGCTTTGCCAGTTTCCCTTGGTATTGCTGTAATGTGCTAGACATCTGAACAAGCATTGTTATCAATGAATCATTGTATACGCACACTGTGCTCTTGATGATCAGAAAAAAATACCATTCAGGGAATTCCTGTATAGTTTGTCCATCTGGGTCAAATTTTTTGAATCTGTTCATGCTTCTGTACTTCAAGGATCTCTGATTTTTGTACATTAGGTACTTCACTCACGAACACAGATGGTCTCTTCTTTGACAAAGTAGATGGTCTTCAAGATTTATTGTGGCCAAAAACTAACTGCTGCAGCCAACTTGGTAAAGGCCCTTTCTAAGGCTGGTTGTCAGACTATAGACATATTGTCCAAACCATTCTATTAGTATATTATGTTAATTCCTGGGTGACTTACCCACATGATTTACAAACTCTTAAAAAGTTACCAGAAAATGTCTTCTTTTCCTTACTTATAATTCTCATCTGCCTTCTTAATAGAAGTGTAACCTTTGCTGTTATTTATCTTTAAGACTTTGAAGCTATAGGTTACATTAAATGCACAATGGAAAAACATAGATGATAAAAGGTGTATCACACACTTAGCTTTTCTTAGTTAACAAACTGTATCTGAACTTCGACACAATGAGCTGGAGAGGGCAAATACCATATTTGTTTTTATCTTTACTTTGCTTATTCCATACCACCACTTCATGATGGATGAAATTCTAAAGTGCCTGTTGAGTTTATATACTGTTAATGCTAATTAATCTGAGGGCTATTGAACAATCAGTAATGAAAACTGATCAGGGTGTCCCAGTCATTGTGGTGGGAGTCTGACACACACACCTGGGAGCAATTGTAAGATTTTTCAACATTTTCCCTAAAAAAATTAAAATAGAAAGGTAGTGATGTGAAAGGTTCTGTGGTAAAGGAGAAAGAGGTAGTTGAGGATGTGAGAAATGGTGGAATGTTTGCATTGACTATTCTTTTATGATTCAATGTGGTCCTGAAACTTTAATAGACATTTGGAGTGGTAGCCAGGGGCCATAGATATTTCAGACTCAATATAGATTTGTGATAAAATTTAATGTATAAATATAATATATTTTATATGGCTATATTTATATTATTACAGATTTAGATTATATATAAAATAAGTATGGTAAAATATATAATTGTAAAACATAATAAATATATATTATGTCAGAAATATTTATAGTCCCCTGGTTCCCACTCTTGCCACTGTGAACATGTATGTGTAATACACACATACACAAACATACATACATGCGTGTATATGCATGTTTGTGTTTATGTATGTGTTATACACACATATATATTATACATACATATATGCAACAAAGGGCATAGGACCCTGAATAAGAAGTAGATGCACAGCCTCCATGAACAATAAAGAGAATTGTATATGTGAACCTCCATTCACCACCCTGGAAACTTACCCTTAAGGGTCTACATAAATTTGAGCAGTTGACCATATGAAATGTTCTTTCATGGGCAATAAAAGCAGAGAGAGGCAACTACATGTTTTCCTAAACTCCAGACTCCTACTAGTATTTGTCTGCATAATTTTTCAATTTTTCTTTCCTGAGATCACACACAATGCACACCTTGCTGGTCGGGTGTAGGCAATATTTGAAACAAAACAAAACAAAACAAAAAAATCATGTAACAGCCTCATCCTTTGTTATTGAATCTGGCCTTGGTGCGTAGATTCAGCCTCTCAGGGTTTTGATTAGAAATTCTCAGACTAATATAGAGTGGCAAATTCTATATCAACTCCCTAAGAAACAGGCAATGGACGGTTTGGAAATGAAGGAGCCTACTTTAAGGAAGAAAAGTCTCTGGGTTTTTATTCTTCATTAAATGACATCCTTTCAGGTAGAGTGTTCCAGAATCTTACCTTTCATTTGTATATGTAAATGGAGCTTTTAAACATTTACTTTCTAATTATATTGAAACTGCAAAACTGAAAACATGAGCAAACTGTCATTAATATCTAGATACTTAAGAAGAAACCCCCATTCTCAAAATAGCCCAAATGACTCAGACTATCCAGAGGAAATTTTAAAACAAAAAGAAAAAAGAAAAGAAAAGAAAAGAAAAGAAAAAGCCTATACAGCTCCTGAGCATTTCAAAGTCAGGGGTTGACTGTTATTGTCTGTGTAGTAATTTGGACTATCTGCCATTATGCAAGTGTGACTGTGCAGATTCCAATCTCTTTATGTCTCCTCATTTTTTTATGATACTATGTTTCTTATCTGTGTCCCCCAGAATAACAGATATTGGAAAGAGGACTGAGCTTCTCAATTCTAAGTTTTTTTCTGGTTTTCGTGCCAGGTAGAATGGTTTGGACTAAAAAGGAAAGAGCAAATATGGCTCATGGGGATCTGATGCTTAAGATGAGTAAGGAGACAGTGAGAGAGTATCAAGCTACCCTGGAGGAGATGAGGTCACCTGGCACAGAGGAATGACATTCTATGGGTCTGAAAGTTGGGCAGCTAGGTGGCAGCTAGATGGTGCAGTAAATAGAGCACTAAACCTAGAGTCGGAAAGACCTGAGTTCAAATGTAGTGCCCGACACTTATCATCTCTGTGACCTGGGCAAGTTTCTTAATTACTGTTTGCCTCAATTTTCTAATCTGTAAAATGGGTATAATAATAGGATCCACCTTCCAGGGTTTTTGTGTGGCTCAAATGAGATAATGATTGTAAAGTTCTTAGCATAGTGTTTGGCCCATAGTAAATGAAATGTAAATATTAACTATTATTATTATGAAAGAACTGGTAGATGAGATTCCTGTATGTTCACTGTTTGATACTTGAAAGATTGTGGAAAACAAGTGAAGTATCATAGAATGGGAGAAGAAAAAAATGTCCAAATTTTGAGGTAAGTGAATAGCTTCTTTAAACTATAGGCCAAGTGAACTTGACTTGTGATCAGTGAGTTTAGACAAAGTGACATTACAGTGCAATGGGACTAGATGAATAGCTCCACCCAAAGAACAATCCTTAAGGGTTCAATGATGATATGAAAGGAGTTTTCCAATGGTGTGTACAAAGGATCTGTGCTTTTTCCTCCCATAAATTTTATCAATGATTTGGACAAAAACATAGATTGCATGATTTTCAAGTATGCATTTGATTCAAATCTGTGAGGAGTACTGGATCACAAAATCACAAGTAAAACATAAGGGAGGCTTGGTGGGACAGTCGTTTGTCTGGGGAAAAGAAAAACTGACCTAAGGCTTTTAGTGGACTACCAGCTCAGTGAGTCCATGGCCTGATATGGCAACCAAGTAAACACATGCAAGTTAAAAGAAATGCAATGACATGGTTGGATGACATCTTTTCCATCTCTTCTGGGTACCTCATTTCTAGAAGGACATTGATAAGCTGTAGAGTATCTAGAGGAGGTCAACTAGCATGGTTAAGGACCTTGAGTCCATGGCATAAAATAACAATTGAAGAACCTTGGAATGTTTAACATGGAGAAGAGAAGACATAGGGGGACATGATAGACATCTCAAAGTACTTGAATGATTGTCTTGAGGAAGAGGGATTAGATTTACTTTGCTTGGACACAGTAGTCAGAACTAGAAACAATGGGTGGAAGTTGCCCACTTTACCCCAATCAAATTTAGGCTTGATTAAAGGAAAAATTTCCAAACAGTGAGAGTTATCTAAAAGAAGAAATGGCTACCTCTGGTGGTGATAGGATCTCTCCTCACTTGGGGACTTTAAGCAACAGCTGGATAACCAGGTATGTTTAGAGGAGAACCCTTTTCATATACCAGTTAGACTAGGTAACAACTCTGAAATTCTATGATTCTGATAAATTTCCATATAGAAACCACCCAACATATTGGAGGCCTTCTCATTCTTTTACTATCCTGAGCATACCAATGTACAATTAATCTGTTCTCTCATCCTGGCTACATGTCTGACTTAGCTCCTTTTCTGATCATATATTATCTTGATAATATATTTTATCTCACTTCTTGCATAATGTATTTGGCAATGGGAAAGCTAGACAGAACTAGAAAAGACCTGGGTTTGAATCTTGCTCTTGAGACTTAGGGGTTGTGTAGTCATAGGCAAGTCACTTAATCACTTTGAGCCTCACACTCCACTCTTATTTACCCGATATATTGTTCTTTTGTGTTACATGTTCTGTGTACTGTTGCACAGATGGATAAAACACCTACTTTTTTGTTATTGACTAAAAGCATGAGGATATAAGCTCATCTTCGAGGAGCTGACCAAAAGTATCTTTGATACAACACCAGTCAGTAGGCAGGATGATGGGGGTGATACATACTCTATCCTATTATTATTGTTTTTGTCACTATTAGTATTAAAATAATTGAAACTTCTCCTATCCGATCCTTTGTATATCTATAGACTTTCAAAGGAACCGCCATGATTTCAGAAAAGGTCTCCATGTCTCAGGCTCTCCAAGTATAAATTGGATAAAGTTATACCTGACTCATAAATGGGTGAACTTCAAGATTCAATGACACAAACAATTACTGTGTGCCCAATATGGCCAAAACACTGTATTGATCCAGTGGGGAATGCAAAAAGGATTAAGACTTGATCATTGTCCTTGAAGTACATACATTCTCGTAGGGGATATAAGAAATGAGATGACATACAGGTATACAAAATGCTTTGCAAAACTTAAAAGTAAGAAGGTAGGAAGAAAACCAAGTGGCTGCACCATGAAAATGAAAACCATTGTATTATTTTAGAAAAATTGTTCTCATCTTGTTCAATGGAGTTCAGATAGAAATGGTCCTTGAATAAATCACTATCCTGATATGATTCTTTTATATTTAATCTTCTGTGGACTTTTTTCACAGGCATATAAGATAACTGCTTCTTTGTAGTTGAATCAAAGTATTATAATGTGTGTTTATCTTCTTACAGACTCACTCTAGGTACAGTTGAAGTAGCAGAAAGGATGATGGGGATGATGTGTACTTCATATCCTGTTCACACATAATATTGGTTACTTCTGCTAGGTCTCCACAATTTAAAAGTTTTGTATTCCTAGTAGCTTAGAGATTTGCTATGTTTACATCTATGAAAATATATTTTCTTAAGCTTTTATGAATCAATTAATTCTAGGTGATTGTGGGTAGCGATTTGGTACATGACAATGGCATATGATAAAATGTACAGTTTTATTGAGTTCTTAAAGATATTTTGTATCTGTAGTAATTGAGGCAGTGTGGCATAGTAGATTCAGCCAACACCATCTGGGTTCCAGTTCCACCTCTGACACATACTGGCTGTGTGACTCTGATCAAAACCTTCACTTCTCAGAGCCCTAGGCAACTATTTAAGACTGTAAGTTACAGAGAATGTTCTGACCTGCATTGGTAGAGGGAATTTCCTCTCCAGGGACTTTTCTATACCAGAGAAATCACAGGCCAATACCTGTTACTATTTGTAGTATGTAGATTTGTCATCTGTCAGTTTAGGAATGATAGGGAGCTTCTAATGTGCAATTCTAGCTACCAGATCTTGTCTCACTAGATATGTGATAGATGATACATTTTTGCAGCTATGTGTTGCCCAGTTTCTGCTTTTCCTTGCATAATCTGCATGGATCATTTAATATGGACTCCTTAAAGATAACCCTTCTGTAATTTCTGGCGGCAGTGTTCTGGTCCTTAATTTCCATCATAAACCCCTTCTGTTTCTAGAAACAAATTCGCATGACTCATTCATTTGTTCTAAGCTTCTTTGTAAACATATTGTTGGTTGAGTTCATGAAGATGTCACCCATGGAGGGGATTTTCATTCCACTTTTGGATCTTAGCCATTTCATAGGTTCCATCTGGAAATAAACTGCTTTCAGTTACGTTCGCCAGATTCTATGTTGTGTACCTGTTATTGGCCTTTATCATTGTTCAGTAATGTCTCCCTGTTTCAAAAGTATTCCATTTATTTTTTGCTTGTTTATTGCATACTCTGACAATGTCTATTAATCCTCTTCTTCTTTTTTGGTGAAGATGTGTTAATATTTCTACAGCTGCTTTTGGGTGATGAACCCTGTATTTTGTTAAAATTGTGCAGGTTTTGTTAGGATGCTTTCCAAATCTGCTGTGGTCTATTTTACAGTTCCAAAAAGTGTACACGAAGACTGGGGTGACATAGATATTAACTGCTGAATACATGTTTTCATTTAATTTTGGTTTCAGGATGCTAGTATGTCTCTTAATATATTCAGAGGTAGCTTCCTCTTTGATAGTTTCATGCTTATGTGGCTTGAATGGAGAGTCCAAGGTATTTATAAATATAGCCTTCTTTCATCAGTTAAGTCTGTCCTTAGGATATAAGTTCAAAATCTTCACTCGCTAGCTTTCCTTGTACACTAATCAAGTCCAAAAGACATTTTTATAGCATTAGAGACAGATTGAAAACAATGAAGGAACTATCTTTTTTTTTTTTTTGGTAAAACCATATAGCTTGATATCATCCATGTATATCAAGTGTTAAATAAAATGTTTTGGTTAGACTTCTTTAATCTGGAAGCCATACTTAGTTCTGTTTAGGAGAAATGATCCTGGATTTAAGGCTGGATAGAACTATAATGGATTTAAGGTGTCTCCCTAAAAATGCTGTATTTCACATCAATTGTTCTTGACATTATTATATTGATGGAATGATGATGACGATTAGAAAGATAAACCTAAAATAATATGGAGATTTTCAGTGCCAAAACCGAGGTTGAAGGGAAAAATTACGGAGGAATCAGAAGGGTTTCATGGAAGAAGTAACATGTTGATTAGGTATTGATGAATATCATGAATTTGGATAAGTATGGAGGGCATTCCAGGTATAAAGAACATTTGTATGGGCAAGAGGCATGAATGTGATGATCAAGCTTAGGTGCAGAAAGAAATCTAGTTAATTGGAGAATAGAATAAGAGATAAGCCTAGAAATTTAGGTTGGGGCCAAATTATGGAGGGCTTTGAATGTTATTTTATGGCTTTTACATTTATTATATCTTTATTTAAATTTTAAATGTTATCAATTAATAAAGGATTATTATTACATTTATTAATTTTTGTTATTACATTATGTTAAATTTTACTTATGATTTATTTTTATTTATTATTTTATGAATAGGCAATGGGGAGCCATTGAAAGATATTGAATAGAGTGGTGATACAATCAGAACTGTAGCTAGGTAAATTACTCTGGCAGTAGTTTATGGATAAATTGGAAGGGATAACAACCGGAGGCTGGATGACTGGTTAGGATTCTATTATAATAGATCAGAAAAAAAATCTCATAAAGGCTAGAAGCAGGGTTACAATAGTGGGAATGGTAAGAAGAGGTAGATGAAAGACACATCAAAGTGGTAAAATTGACAGGAATCGAGTTCTTTGATATGAGAGGCAAAGAACTGGGGAAATTAGATGATGATCTCAAGGTTTTAGGTTTGGGAGACTGGGAACATGCTATTCTCAACAAAAATCAGGTAGTTAGGAAGAAGATCTGTTTGGGGATAGGATGGGAAGTTCAGTTTCGTACATGCTACTTTTCAGCTGCTAAAAAGACTTGGAGAGACTACACCAGTTAGTAGGAAATGTGTGTTTGAAACTTCTAAGAAAGGAGAAGACTAGAAAAGTAGATTAGAAGTGTACTTGGAGGTGATAGTTCAAGTCTTCTCAAATAATGGGGCCACCAGTGCATAGTGTAGAGAGGGAAGAGAACCGAAGACAGAACCTGGGAAGGTGAGTACATTTAGGGTACAGGAGTAGAAGGGGTGAAGGAGAGAGAGGAAAGGGTAGAAAGTTGGGAAGAGAACCAGGAAAGTGCAACTTGCATTGGAAGAGAGAATTTCCAAAAGGAAGGAGTCAAAAAAGTGTAAATGCTGCAGAGTGGTTGATGAGATGGTCATTGTTCATGATCATTAAGGGAGAGTGCTAACACAAGCCCTCAAGTTACTGCCAAGAATTTGTGAGAAGGTGATAGGAGGATAATCAGGAACCCAAGAAGGCCAGTCAAATTGTCATGAGGAAGGAAATTTATGGTGAAAGTAATAATAATAATAATAGCTAATAATATGGCACCTACTATGTGCTGGGCACTATGCTTCACTTGACCTCACAGCAACCCTACAAATTAGGTGCTACTATTGTTTTACAGATGAGAAAATTGAGGCAAACAGAGGTGAAGTAACTTGCCCAAGCTCCCACAGCTGGTAAGTGTTTTAGTGGAAAAAGTAAAAGGCAAACCACATGTATGGTAGGAATCTGGAGAGCAAGGCAGAGATCCACAGAGCTTCTACTCAAGTCTATGCTTGCTCTTTAGATACTTTCCACCCTATGTTTGTCCACTTTTAATCATGTCTGTCCACATTACAACAAGGGAGCTTCTGTGCTGGCATTTCCTTGGGGCATACACGCCATTCTTCCGAACCTTATTGAGTGAATCTTGTGAAATGCTCTAACTTGGGTGTATCTGAGTTACGGGTAGACTTCCATGTGAACTCTTATATCTTGCATCCCTTCTAGTCCGCCAAATAGGGCATTTGAATACCTCTCTGTCAGAATGTCAGCGGCCCACTACCCATCTGCCAGTACTGATGGAAGTGGTAGTGGTGGTAATGTGTGCTGGGAGGGAACTGGGTAGCTATAGTTTGGAAAGGTGGAGAAGTGGGGGATCCTCATGGGCCTACAAGAGTAGAAACATAAAATATGAGTTTTAATTACCAAGAGGTCTGGTTAGAAAACCAATGAGCTGTACAGTAGACAAAGGATTTTATCCTTCTGTTTCTAGGAGGGACAATTAGACTGGAGGTTTTTCACAGATAAGTACATCATGTCTCCTGCCTGGTTATTCTTGGCAGGTGTCAATTTGCAATCCAATTGTATGAAGCTATTGTAGAGTTCAGAGTGCTTTGTAAGACCCACCTACCTGATGCCCAATTTTCCCCTTTGGACTGTGAGAATGGGGATGCATGGGTGAGTAAAGGGAACCATAGTTCACTAGAAAGGTCTCTTCCAGTTGCTTCCTTGGTAAAGTCATTTTGTATTTTGAGGTTTTAGTTTGGGTAAAATGGTTTGGGGATTAGGAAATGTTAGAATAATTCACACTGACATTTACCTTCTGTGATCTTTTGAAGTAGAGGTAGATGTCCTCAATGTGGCCATCCAGAGCTATAGATTCCAGTAGTTTTATTACAAATAATATAAGCTCTTCATTATAAGTAAATACTTTGATCATATTGAGAAAGGGTCCTTTCATTCCTATGCTTTTCAGTGTTTAAAACATAAATTAGTGTTGCATTTTCAATGGTCTTTTATGTATCTATTAAAAAATAGGCAATTTTATGTGATTAATTAATATTTCCTAATGTTGAATTGTCCTTGCATCTCATGAATAAATCCATATCTTCTCCTAAACTTTTTAATATTGTTGATTTATAGTGTGACTTTTTATGTTTAGATCATTTATCTATTTGGAACTTATTATGGTATATGGTGTGAGTTGTTTGTCTAAGCCTGTTTTCTGCCAAACTGCATCAGTTTTTGAGTACTTCTCATCTTGGCTCTCCTAGTTGTGTTCTTTGGCTTATCTGATACTACGCTGCTGCACATATTTGTTTCTGGGTCTCATTTAATTAATTTTTTTGCATTGATCTACTTTTAAAAAAATCCAGTGCCTGACAAAAAATAGACAGCATGGAACAATTGTTGGAGTGGTAGATTCATGAAGAATGGATTTAAATCTTTCTACTTACACTTACTGTCTATGTGACCATGGGCAAATCATTTAACCTTTTTGAGCCTCAGGCAACTCTCTAGGATTTATCTACTAATTTACAGAGAGGTTGTAATCTGTGTTGGTGGAGGGAGTTCCAATACTGATGAAATCAGCACTCCTCAAATATATTTATGACCAGATAGTTTTGATAATTATTACTTTGCGATGTAGTTTGAGATATGGCCATGCCAAGCCCTCTTCCTTCTTTCCCCTTTCCATTATTTCTCTTGATTTTCTTGCCCTCT
The DNA here is from genome assembly GCF_011100635.1 of Trichosurus vulpecula. Lineage (NCBI taxonomy): Eukaryota > Metazoa > Chordata > Mammalia > Diprotodontia > Phalangeridae > Trichosurus > Trichosurus vulpecula. The sequence goes on along the minus strand of NC_050573.1, from coordinate 203,891,499 downwards.
TTTTCTTCATGTGATTTTTTGTTATTATTTTGTTTAATAAAATAAAGTATCAACTTAGTGTAGGAATGAATTTATAATCTAATAGCACCGTCATTTTTACTGTATTGCTGAGGTCCAGCACTAATTATTAAGGCATACCCTTATTTCTGTAAAAATTATTTCTTAATTATACTTATATAAATCCTATGTGTTTTGGTAGGTTAATATCAAGATAATTAAGGCATTTTATTGATACCTTAAATGAAATTTTGCTTCTAGCTCTTCCTTATGACTTTTGATCGTCATATGGAGGTATACTAATGAGTTTATAGATTTATTTTTTGCCTGATTACTCTACTAAAGATATTAGTTTTAATTCTTTTGGTTGATTCTGTAGAGTTTTCTAAGCAAGTCATCATATTGTCAGGAAATAGAGATACTTTTACCTATGCCTATTCTCTTAATTACTTTTCTTTTTAAAAAATTATTTTAGCTAGCATTTCTGCCATTGTTTAAAAAAATAGAGATGATTGGCATCTTTGCTCTACATCCTGATCTTATTGCGAAAGCTTCCACTGGCTCTCTGTTACAAATAATATTAACTCTTCATTTTAAACAAATAATTTTGATCATATTGAGAAATGTTCCCTTCATTCACATGCTTTTTTAGTATTTTAAGCATAAATTAGTGTTGCATTTTCAATACTCTTTTGTGTATCTATTAATAAAATAGGCAATTTTTTGTTATGTGATCTATTAGGCTAATTTTCCTAATGTTGAAGTGTCTTTACATTTCCTTTATAAATCCAACCCATTCACAATGGATAATTTTGCATATATTGCTAAAACCTCTTTGCCAATATTTCATTTAAAATTTTCACATCATTATTCATTAGCGATATTGCTTTTATCTACTTTATCCCTTCCTACTTTGGGCATCAGGACCTTATTTGGTTCATAGGAGGAATTCGATAAGATATCTTCCTTCTTTATTTTTGCAAATAGTTTATATAACACAGGAATAAGTTTTTCTTTTTATGTTTGACAGAAGTCATTCATAAATCCAAGTGAACAAGAATTATTTTCTTTGTGAGTTCGTTGATGGCTTATTCACTTTTTCTTTCTTAGATTGAGTCATCTGGATTTTCTTTCATGTTGTATTAATTAGGATATTTTAGAATTTTAAAGATATTCATGCACCTAAGTTTTCAGGGTTTTTTTGATACTTTTCTTCCTCTTAGTTCATTGTGAATTACAACTTTTTTATCTTGTTTTTATCTTGTTAATTTGGTTCTTTCTTGCTCTGAAAAAATCAAATTAGGTAATAGTTTATTGATTTTGCTAGTCTTTTAAAATTCTGCTTTTTATTAATGTAATAATTCTTTGTTTTCAAATTTATCTTTTACTTGTTAAAATTCCTACTTCTGTGTTTATTTGAAGATTATTTGCTGATTATCTATTTTTAAAAAAAATATTACCTGATAAATTACCTCTCTCTTAGCATTCAGAGATATGAAATTTCTTCTTAGAATTGCTTTAGCTACATCTCATAAATGTTACTAAGTTGTTTGACAGTTATAATTCTCTTTAAAATGGTTATTTACTATTTTTGTGATTTTTCCCTTTATCTACTTATTATTTAATATATCACTCAGGCTCCATTTTCTTCCTGTTTCCCAAACTGATTGCAATTTTAATTGTGTTAGGACCAACATTTGAATTCCTTATACTTCAAAACATGACCTTTTTTAAAAAAAAATCTCCATGTGATAGTGAAAATAAGTCTACTTCTTAGTATTCCCTTGGACAAAACTGTACAAAAATTATAAGAACAGACAGGTTTTTAAAATCATATTCATAAAAAGATTAAACATAGTATTTTTTCCTGCTCAATATCAAATACCGCTTCAGAGTTTGTATATCAGCCATTATTTTCACATGTCATTGTTTTATGTTTTTAAAAATAATTTTTCCCCAAAACAGAGCTGTGCTAGTTTAAGTCACCTAAAAAGTTGCTACTGATAATTTCCTGTTGTATTTCATTTGCAAAATATCCTTAGTCAGCACCCAAGCCTCATCAGCCAGCACAGTTGGATTCTATTTGCGCTGGTATCAGTTTTCTATTGTGGAGATTTCTGGATGGAAATGTTCTCCATGCTTACCACTTACATTATGTAGGTTTTTGGGCAAAAAGTCCCAGTATGAATTCAAGAAATGGATTTTTACTGATATGACATCCTTTAATTTTATGAGTTTTAAGAAGATCATTGACAATTTTGTGCTTGGTTTCTATCTTGTAGTTTCCCAAACTTTTTCGGCAGTTTAAAAAGTGACTTCCATATGACTGCTTTATATTTCATCTCTTCTTTTATTTGGGGATCCACAAACATACTCTCTTTAATTTTGGGCTCTCTAATTCCTGGAAATTAACTTTTGATACAAAAAAACCTGTACTGTTTTAATCTATCCCCTTTACAACATTTTCATTAAACCAAGTTTAACACTCAGGAATGGTAAAAAAAAAGGCTTACCATTCTTTTCTTTGAGACAAAAAAAATTTAATGCACTAATTAATTGTTAATTTTTTTTTATCTCTGCAGATACATCTGACTTTCTTTGAGGGTAATGAATACCATACCTTTCTTTGTATCCGTAGCACTTAGCATAGTGGCTGACACATAGTAGGTGCTTAATAAATGTTTATTGACTGACTCAATCCAGTACACCCCGCCCCCCACAATACATGCATACACATACATACATACACACACACACATATATATGTGTGTGTATATACACATACACACACATATGTATAGGACCCCACCAAAAGAACAATTATTTCCAGATTCTCACAGATATTCCAAAAATACTTTGCAGACTTGTTTCTCTAGAGTACTTTCATGATTTGGACATATTTTGATACCCTTTCACAGAAGATTCCACTCTTTAAGCATAGAAGCTAAGATTTCTCCTTGATTTTTTTTTCAACTGTACATAGCATTGTATCTTCCAGCTGTCAAGGGCATGCTAGAAAAACTTGTGGATTCTATATAGCCTGGCTGGTTCTTTTGGTATGTAGTTATCAATACCAGATTCTTTCTACTCTACCATCAGTCTTTAGCTTTTAATTTGGGCCTGAAAATGTTCCATTTTAAGCCAAAGGAAAAGTAGAAAAAATAGCAACAACCACAACTTGAACACCATACATCTATGAACATATTTTGATCTTTTATTATTAGGAAGTGTTGGGCAACTTAAATTTGAAACCTGATTCTGACAGCTATAATCTGTATGACTTTGGTTAACTCAGATAGCTTCTTTGTGCCTCAGTTTTACAATCTGTAGAATGAGGGAATTGGACTAGACAACCACTATAATCCCTCAGAGCTCTAAATCTATGATCCCATGCAAAAATCCTACTCAGATACCTTACTGTGAAGCGGAGCGATTGATGTGAAAGAACCTCCCAAGACATGTTGAAATGGAAAATTATAACCCATTTCTGGTGAGTCATATGATACACATGATGCTGCTAGAGGAAGATAGAATGCATTGTCAAAAATGACAAAGTCACATGAAAGAAGCTAAAAACCACAAGGCCACAAGTGCCTTCATCAACTCCCCATTAATGGCAATGGATGGAGAAGAGTTAAGTAGATTCAAAAAATGAGTGACTGGCTAAGGAGGTTCTGTCTGAAAATAGTATTTAGATTTCTGGATTAAATATAGGATTGATGGGTTCCTATCTCAAGGGATTAAGTACACCTTATAAGGGAGTAGGGAATGTTTTATCCCTTGTATTTGTTTCCCCAGCACCTAGTACAGTGAAACACACAGAAGATGTTTACAAATGCTTGTCGATTGATTGATTCATGTATTTGACAAGTCTAATCAAAAAGTCTTTAATTTGAAATGAAAGGGCGAGGAGGAAAATTTTCTACATATATCCAAGTTTTATGGAGAATGATTATAACATAAGAAGAAGATTAGCAGTTGAAACACCCAGAAATACAGCAGAAACAAAATTCAAGAACTTCACATGACCTCAAACATCTATACACAAATGCACAAAGGATAAGCAACAGGCAAAATGAACTAGAGTTCCTAATATAAAGAGGCAAATTTGATCTCACAGTTACCACTGAGAACCAGGGGGATAAAACCTATGACTAGAATAGGGCTCTAAATGAGTATATCTTATTCAAAAGAAATAAGAGAAGCAAAAAAGTGAGAATGGCGGTGGTGTACCATTTTATATCCAGAGGATTTTTTTTATGTGAGGAAATATAGAAATAAGAAGAGGAAAGTATTTGGGTGAAAAAAAATTTGAAGCATTTTTTTTTCCTTTGGAGCATACTACAAACCACATGGACAGGTGGAGGAACTAGATGAGGAGCTGGAAAATTGAGGAGTGTGGGAAATCATAGCCCTGACAGAGTCATAATATAATAGTGATGGGGGACTGAAATTGTCCAGACATCTACCTAACTCTTTTTCTTTCCAAGTAACTAATAATTTCTTTATTCATCTTAATAATAATTTCATACTTCAAAGGTAGAGGAGCTAAAAAAGGGAAAATATATTCTGGGTATGATGTTCACAGTGATGAATTGATTGCTGGGATGAAAATAAGGGGAACCTTCCTCTTTAGAATTTGTGGTAGAGAAAGAGAACAAAGCAGGGCACAGGTTCACAAACATGCATGGCTTTTGGAGAGCAGATTTCATAGGATTCAGAAGAAAGATAGGTAGGATCCCATGAACTAATATTCCAGAAGATAATTCATGCTGGGCTTTTGGAGAGCAGATTTCATAGGATCCAGAAGAAAGATAGGTAGGATTCCCATGGACTAATATTCCAGAAGATAATTCATGCTGGGCATTTGGAAAACTCTCAATAATGAAATTCTGAAGACATAAATGAAACAATTCAGGTGAGAAGAAAATAAAGGGTGGGGGAGGAATTATTTAAAGAGGTCTGTATGAATACACAGGAAACTCACCAATGAGCTTAGATTTTTGAAAGACATTATTAGAAGATGGAAGTCATAATAAGATTAACGTGAAATTGTGGCATGGTACTGTTAAAAACATGCCAGTAATGCTAAAGCTCGAGATGATCTAAGCCTGGTGAGGAAAGTGAAAGACAACAAAAAGAGTCTATTTAGGAACATTATTCTATTGGGTAAAAGATAAACAATGAAGAAGAGATAGTAAAATTTCAGAGGTTCTTTTCTCCCGTTCAATGAGCTTTCATTCAGTGACTACTATATGCCAGGTACTGTGCTATGCACAATTCATTAATCAATAATCATTTATTAAGTGTTTACTATATGGCAGGCTCTGTGCTAAGTGCTGGAGATACAAAGAAAGTAAAAAATATGGCCCTTACCCTCAAGGAACTCGAACTCTAATGGAAAAGATAGCATGGAAGCAACTATGTACATACAAGGCCCATACTGTGTAAATGGGAGGTCATATCAGAGGGAAGGCACTAGTGGGTGGAGAAGGCAGGAAATACCTCTTGCAAAAAGTCAGATTTAAGCAGAGTCTTCAAGGAAGCTAAGAGGTGGAGGTGAGGAGGGTGAGCCTTCCAGGAATGGGGATTAGCCAGTGCGGAGGCATGGAGTAGAGAGCCAGAGGAACAGCAAGAAGACCAGAGCTGCTGCATTGTAGCGTATGTGGAGGGGAGTAAAGGGGGAAAAGGAATGGAAAAGTAGGAAGGGGCCAGGTGGTGAAGGGCTTTAAAAGTCAGAGGATTTGATATAGGTAATAGGGGTACAGGGAATATAAGACAAAAATGAAATAATCCTTCCCCTCAAGGAATGAACATTCTATTCGAAGTATGTAGTAAATATATTCTGGCCCATTATCCCAGAACCAGGCAACCCTCTTTGCCTTTAATGGCTCTTATGGTACCCTGGGAGTTTGGGGAGGATCTTCAATTCTGTCATTGGTTCAGGTCCCCAAAGGCTGTGTCCTCCTCTCCTCCCCCATTGTTAGCCACTAGTGATCAATGTTCTAGTTTCATTTAGCTTTTCAATATCAATTAACTTTTGCAAAAGGATATTTGCTCCAGAGCAAGAACAGAAACATAAAAGCTCCCCCCATCCCCTGTCCATCCCATAATACCTTGGGTACACAGTCTTAGCTCAGGTCCTCCATAGCATTGGTCCTAAATGAGTCCTTGTCTCAACTACCATGGGCTTGATACTGAAGGTCACTCTCAAGGTTACTCCTTGCTCTTTTGGTCACCAATACAAAACCTGGAAACCTGGAAGCCCAGAGGTTCACTTTCTTTCTGAAATCCACATTTAGGATGCCACAGTCCCTTTACCTAGAATGGAAAAGAACAAACACAGAGCCAGCCTAAGGAAGATGCCAATTTCACATGGATCACGTGGTCTCAGAGGGGACAGATCATTCCCTAACTGCATTGTCTCCCACCAGAACCATTGACAAGGGAGTCAAAAGATCTAAGAAGAATGTAGTTGAATAGAAAATGAAATTTCAGAAGTTCTTAAGCTGGCATCCATGAACTTTGAAAATTATATTTTGATAACTGAGTTTTAATATAATTGGTTTCCTTTGTAATTCTACACATTTTACTTTTTGCATTTAAAAACATCATTCTGAGAAAGGGTCCATTGACTCTAGCTGACTAAGAGGTCCATGACCACCCAAAAGTTTGAGAACCCCTCAAGTAGATAAAATTGGAGCTGGTTGAATGGTTGGATCCAAAGAAATCTCACTAATGGTTTGATATTGACTTGGAATGAGGTTCAGTGTTGTTCCTGGTACATGTTCTAGGTCTTATTGGTCATTTTTTTTAAATCAATGCCTTGGATAAAAGAATCATGTCATTCTTTTCCAATTAGAAGATAAAATGAAGGTGAGAGGGCTATCTAACCACCTGAGTGAGAGAGTCAGGATTAACAACAACAACAACCATAACCACCAACTTTTGACAGGCTAGAACTCTGGTCTGAATCTAATAAGAAATTTAATATGAATAAGGCCTGCATTTAATTTCAAAGAAATTGCATCCACAAAGACAAGTCTGGGGAAACTTGGTTAAATATCAGTTTCAAACAAACAAACAAAAACTCTGGGGACTTTTAGTGAACTACAAACTCAATATGAATAAAGAACAGGATCATGCTGGAACCAGTTTGAACCATCTCATGAGAGCTGATTGTTAAATTTTCAGTGTGAACATTTATGACTAAGAAATTGCAAATGATACAGATTGTGGCTCTATTTATTGTATTGGTCATTGTTTGGACTTAAGAAAATTGATGGTAAAAATGTTAATAATGCAAATTCAATTGAAAAGTGTCATGTGGACATTATTTTCTTAGAGAGCTGGTTGTTAAACATTTACCACCATACTATTACTTGACAATGTGTCATCTCTTGTGCCTTGATATCCTGTAGCTACTGGGGCAGTATTGAGTAGTGATAAGAGCTCTGGACCTGAGATAAGAAGACCTGGGTTTGGATACTGGCTTTGTTGTGTGACTTTAGGCAAATCACTGAACCTCTCAGGGCCTCATGTGTAACATGGGGAGGGCATTTGTTGAGATGATCTCCAAGTTCTCTTCCAGCTCTGATGTTCTATTGTTCTGTGATTCTTGACTGTCATGCTGGTATTATCCATAGCCTCTGCTCTAGGTCTCCTGGTCCCAGTGCTTCGCTGCTCATTAAAGGTCCTATATGACATAAACCATTCATTGGATTTAAGGGGTTGACATCTTAGAATAGCAAGATGAAAAGTAAAGGCTGTGAAAGAAATCAAGAAAAAGAAAACGATGATACAAAATTAAAATGTCTACCTTCTACAGTGATAAAAGGGGAAAGACACATAAGAGCAGAAGAAAAAGCAGAGGAATTTAGCCTCACTTCAGTGTCGATGAGACTTCCTCTAATGTCTAGATATTGCTATTTTACCCATAGAATGCTCCACTTATCAATATTTTTACTTAAAATGAGATTAAAATGACAGTACCGATGTGCATTTCAGGTAGTCCTTAATTAGCTAGATTTGGTGAATTTAAAACATGTTTAGTGTTTATCTCCTCCACATAGCCCTACTCAGTTGACCCACTGTGGTGTTGGGGTGACTCTGGACACGAAGGGCAAGCACTGCCGGCTTTCCTCATGATGGAAAAACTACTACTAGTAAGATCCTGGCAATAGTTAAGGACCAGCCTAGCTATGTCTGGAGAGGTTCACTTCCAAGGTTCTGTCTACGTGATGATTTCTCTGGCTGTGGCAACTCATGAAACAAAGACAAGTACAAAATTGCCCTCAGTCTGGTCCATGGCCCCCTTTTGCTTCTGTAGTGAGAGTGTAGAGGAATGGGAATTGGAGCAGCGGGTGCTAAAAATTACAAAAGGTTTTAGGCTATTTGTAAACACATAATGAGCTGCTGGCACTTTAAATTTTAGATCCTTCTCTTGTAATCAATGAGTGGACATTCTTGCCCAAGTGGTCTCCCACATCTGCAATGTTCTTTCATCTCATCTCCACATCACCACACTGCCAGTTTGCTTCAAAGCACCTCTGGAAGAAGGCCTTTCCTGATCTCTCCGGTTATTAGTAGTCTCTCTGTCTTGAAATTATTTTATGTACAGTTTGTATTTACTTGTTCGTGCACATGATGTGTGCCCCCAGTAGATTATATATGTTCTTTGGACGCATGGATTACTTTTTTTTTCTTTTGTGCACTCAGTTACGAATCTGTGAGCAGACTGAGCTACCCAGCTAAGGGGGTAACTCAGCTAATTTTCTCCCTTTCCCTCTCCTCCTCTCCAAAGGAAGGCAAATTTTGATGGCCAGAAGTTACCCACTTAACTTGGGGTTTACTGGCTACATTTCTCTCTCTCTCTCTCTCTCTCTCTCTCTCTCTCTCTCTCTCTCTCTCTCTCTTTCTTTCTTTCTTCCTTCCTTCCTTCCTTCTTTTCTTTTTCTTTCTTTCTTTCTTTCTTTCTTTCTTTCTTTCTTTCTTTCTTTCTTTCTTTCTTTCTTTCTTTCTTTCTTCCTTCCTTCCTTCCTTCCTTCCTTCCTTCCTTCCTTCCTTCCTTCTTTCTTTCTTTCTTTCTTTCTTTCTTTCGTTCTTTCTTCTTCTTTTTCCTTCCTCCTTCCTTCCTTCCTTCCTTCCTTCCTTCTTTCTCTTCTTTCTTTCTTTCTTTCTTTTCTTTCTTTCTTTCTTTTCCTTCCTTCCTTCCTTCCTTCCTTCTTTCCCTTCCTTCTTTCTTTTCTTCCTTCCTTCCTTCTTTTCTTTCTTTCTTTCTCTTTCTTTCTTTCTTCTTTTCTCTTCTTTCTTTCTTTCTTTCTTCTTCTTTCCTTCCTTCCTTCCTTCCTTCCTTCCTTCTCCTTTCTTTCTTTCTTTCTTTCTTCTTTCTTTCTTCTCTTTCTTTCTTTCTTTCTTTCTTTCTTTCTCCTTCCTTCCGTCCCTCCTTCCTTCCTTCCTTCCCTTTCTTTCTTTCCTTCTCTTTCCTTCCTTCCTTCCTTCCTTCCTTCCTTCCTTCCTTCCCTTTCTTTCTTTTCTTCTCTTTCTTTCTTTCTTTCCTTCCTTCCTTCCTTCCTTCCTTCCTTCCTTCCTTCCTTCCTTCCTTCTTCCTTCCTTCCTTCCTTCCTTCCTTCCTTCCTTCCTTTCTGTCTTTCTTTTTTCTTTCTTCTTTCACAAAACCTTAAATCCAGTTCACTCTGAAGCTCATAGATTGGACCACAATAGGTCCCTGCCCAAGCTCCACTTAATGGCTGTATTTTGGGCCCTCCTGGCTTAGAGTGAATGTCAATGTCAACTGTTTCTCTTTGGAACAGCAACCCTGAGGCTCCTCCCTTCCCAGCTTGACTTTTGTTTTCTTTTTTTCTAATTAAAGGGGCCATCCTTGACTCACTTCTTAGAGAAACCAATTCACTGAATGGACATTACCTCTCTCTAAGTGAGCACATGAAAAGGCCTTAGCTGAAAGAGCCAGGGTCTCCTACTGCATCCTGGGTCATCTCCAGTCATTCTGATAAATATCTGGTCACTGGATCCAGATGGCTCCGGAGGAGAAAGTGAGGCTGGTGTCCTTGCAGAGCCCTCCCTCACTCAAATCAAAGTCAAGTGCAAGTCATGTCATCATTTCCCTGATGCCATGGTCCTCTTTGAAAATGAAGGACAAACACAACAACAATACCTTGTGCATAGTAGGCCCATAATCATTATTTGTCAGATTGAGTGAAATTGAATACTGTTTCATCTGAATCATAGCAAACTTGACATTTTGCTTCTGTGATGATAGTAGCAGAGTAGAAAGAAAGGGCAAATAGGGTTGGATTTTCAAGGGTAACAAGAAATGTAATTTCATGAGACATTTGGTCTGATTGCAGTGATTGCGGTGGGTGTTTGTAAAAGAATACCACGGAAATGATTGCAGCTTATGTGCCAAAATGTAGTGCAGAGGATGAGTAGGTAAATTCGATGGGAAAGACAGGACCCTCTTTATTGATATACTTTATATTTGATGAGTTCAGTGCAAAGGTGGGCATGAAAGGGGGTGGTGAAATATAAGTCAGGAAACATGATACATAAGAAGAGAGGGTGTGTGAATTACAGGAGCCTCTTTATATACTATGAATCATTTGTTTGAGAAGAGATCCAAGAGGCTCTGAACATAGAAGAAACCACATAACAGTACAAAAAATGAAATCGATTCTAATCTATAGATAGGAAATAACAATATTCTGATATATAAATAATTTTCAAATTATTTGCCAGTGTACAGTGAGCCTTGCTGTCTTGTTAGAGCAAAGATAAAAATCAGTATTAAGTTAGAAGAATAAAAATGGGAAGCCATTTCATTCCATTGAGGCAATTCCTACTTGACCCTATTTAAATAAGCTGTCTATGGTGGAAAATGGGAAACTGATAAAACAACAGACATTTTTGTTACAATTTCTTAAGGAGGTTGAACCTATGCATATCCATTTTGGCAATAAGAAGAAAAAGAAAGCCTAGATATTAATTCATTCAGTAAACATTTAATCTCCTGAATACTTATTTAGAATATAAACTTAGCTGTTAAATTTTATAGAATAAAATGGTGATGGATTAAGAACTGTGTTCTAACAGGGGGAGACAATACATGTTTAATATGATGGCCAGGGGAGGGAGTTTTGGCTTGAAGAACTGCAAGGATTTTGAATGGAGGCACAGGACAAATGATTGCCATGTTTTTTCCAATAATATGAACTTGAAGAAGAATTAGAAAGTTGACTGGAACAAGACGGACATATGTGGCAGCAAGACAGAAGATACCATACCCAGGTAGCCCTTGGTTCTTGGTTCATGCTAGATGGCATATGAAGTATGATATGATACTGATTAGGTGAATTTTCACTCATTCACTCAATAATCAGGACAATTCAGATCTAGGCTGGAGTATCAGTAGAAGAGAATCCTGTTGATAAATGCAAGTGTGTAGGAGTTCAAGATCTTGGAGTGAACCTACATTCCTCTGCCTGTCACAGTAGCAGAATGTTGCTGGTCCTTTGGGGTCCAGCAGCAAGTGGCCCTATGTTCTCAGTTCCCTGGGTTCTAGAAGGGTACTTAGTATTCATCTAGCCTATTTCTGTATGTGAGGAATGAGCAGGAACCAGCATAAATAGCTCAGATTCCTAAAAAGAGTCACAGATGATGTTTGTTCCTAGATTGCGCAGTTAGTTCTTGCCTGAAGATTTCATTAAGATCATAAATCTAGAATTGGAAGAGACTACTGAGGTCTTTTAGTTCAGCTTCCATATTTTATAGATGAGGTAACTGAGGCCCAGGAAATTTAAGTGACTTGCCCAAGATAATACAGTTAGTAATCCTCAGAGGTGGGATTTGAATGTGTGTCCTCTGACTGCGCAGCTGGGGCTCTTTCCTCCATAACACATCTCCACACCTAAGGAATGACAGGGGAAGAAGAAGGCAGTGTTTTCATAGAGAGAGAGGTAGGGATTTTCAAATAATTTCAAGATCTAACAGCTAGAAGACAATGAAGAAAGTGCCATATCAATGTTGGAAGCAACATCCCAGACTCCTCTAAAACATGACAAGTTACACTGAGGAAATCATCCTATAAAGGGTGACTTAAGGCCTTCCAGAAAGCCTTATCTCTGGTAGGCTGGTCTACTTGACTTTTAAGAGGCCTAGCCTCTTGAACTACCTTAGCAGATTGCAGGGTTATGTCTTTTAGGTAGGGGTAAGAGGTACCTGATCCAGAGACATGGTTCTCCATATGTACTAATGCCCTTCTCATGACCCACAAAGATACCTGAAATTATCAAATTCATCCACTAGTGCTGGGCAGGGGCCCTCAACTTCTGTATGGATTGTCTCTCCCATTAGAATGCGATTTCCTTGAGGATAGGAACTGTTTTATTTTTCTATTTGTAGAAACAAACAATTTTTAAAATTTCAAACAGTTTTGAAATAGTAAGAGCTTATTAAATGCTATAAAAACTCATTTGTTCATTCATTAACCACTATGAAAATAATAATACAAAAGAATTTTTTTTCTGTGATTCTTGCTTTTTTTTTGTAAACCATTTCTCTTCTCACTTCTCAACCTCCTCCCACTAAATGCCATAAACTCATTAAGAATTCTTTCTGCAATTTTCAAATAAATACAATACAAGTCCTGCTTTTTGTCACACAGCTTTTGGCTCCCTTTTCTGTGGATGTTAACAGTTTCTCCAAAACAATGAAGGTTTTTAATCATCTTATCCACCAACCAATTCTGGGCATAGATTTCTAACCCAAAACAAATCGTTGGTTGAACAACTAAGCCTCTAGTCTCCGGAGCTGCTAATTTTGTCTCAAACACTGGTCAGTTTCTTTTCTTATATAACCTTTGTACTAGAACCCATGAATCATTTGCCTATTTCCTTCCTTCCTTCCTTTCTCTTCCTTCCTTCCTTCCTTCCTTCCTTCCTTCCTTCCTTCCTTCCTTCCTTTCTCTTTCTTTCTTTCTTCCTTCCTTTCTCTTTGTTTCTTCCTTCCTTCCTTCCTTTCTTCCTTCTTTCCTTCCTTCCTTCCTTCCTTCCTTCCTTCCTTCCTTCCTTCCTTCCTTCCTTCCTTCCTTTCTTCCTTCCTTTCTCTTTCTTTCTTCTCTCTCTCTTTCTCTCTCTTCTAGGCCATAACAACAAATTTGGTCAGAAAAATTTGTTGGGTCATCTAATCAGAATTCACATGACCCTAGAATGACTATCCTCTACTCAGTTAATTGCTCAATATAAGATGTAACATTTTCTGTTTTATATATATATATATATTATATATAACATGTTATTATTATTAAATATACAGACATATTATTGTTGTTTCAGTCATGTCTGACTCTTCATGACCACTTTCTTTGCAATGATAGTAGAATGGTTCGCCATTTCCTTCTCCAGCTCATTTTACTGATGAGGAAACTGAATCAAACAAGGTTAAATGACTTGCCTAGGGTCACAAAGCTAATAAGTTTCTGAAGCCAGATTTGAGCTCAGGAAGATAAGTTTTCCTTACTCCAGGTCTGGTGCTCTATCCACTGTACCACTCAGTTGCATTTGTAAATATGTATATATGTATATATACATATCACATGCCTATATGCCTATATACACATAAAAAGACAAAACCAGAGAAATCTGGCTGTTTTTATAAAATGCTTCTACAATGAAGCCAAAAGCTTCAAGAAGAATCCTTCAGAGAAGCTGTGTCATGCCTACTATCTCCTTGCTGTTCTATAGATAGTAGACACACACATACTTTTTGATCCAATTATAAAGATACCATGGTGACACCCAGTAGCATCTGTAATATGGAATCTTTACTAATATGGAAACTTTATTCTATGATTGAAGTTTTCTCTACACAAGAGTTTTGGTGCTATATTAATTTACTCTAAAAAGGCTTGGTTGAAAACCTTTCCATCATTGCTTCTGGCTGACTGGATTTCATATCCCATTTTTGTCTGAAAAATGCTGACTTAGAAGCCTTGGTTTCCTTGAAAATCCTGATCTAGTGTCCCCTTCTGCATGAGGCTTTTCTTGGCACTGTCCTGCTCCAGCTGCTAATGCCTTCCCCATTTCCCAAATACTCGTATTTATTTTGTTTATACGTATATATGTATTCTCTATCTCAATTGAATATAAGCACCCTGAGGGCAGGGCCTTTTCCACTTTTTTCTTTTTATCTGAAGTGCCTAGAATAGGGCCTAGCCCATAGAAGGCATTTAATGAATGCTTTTTGACTGATTACTTATCATGCTTAGCTTCATTTTCTCTCTCATGATGTTTAATATGATCAGAACCCCTAATTCAGTGGTAAGCATTCTAGCACAATGCCAGGCATACAGCCAGTATTTGATAAATATGTTACCTGTTTATCTATCTATCTATTTATCTATCTATCTCTGTATAACTTTCCAGCTATAGAGTAAAAGAATCCAAGTATCAGGTAAAGTAGAAAAAAATAATATTTTTATAACCTTATAGGTTACCTTCCAAGTTCACTAAGTGGATAATTCTTTAATTTTGATTTCTAACAATAAAGCTTTTTTTTTTCTCAATATGAACTTGAGTTACCTACCCTTCATTCTCCCCACCCCACTTTTTGGTTTAATTTACCAAGATATCATGGTGGCCCCTACAAGTAGCAGGTGGCTCAGTAGACAGAGCTCTGGATGTAGGCCAGAACTTAGGAAGACCTGAGTTCCAATCTGATGTTGTATACTTAGTAGCTCTGTGACCTTGGGCAAGTCACTTAATCTCTATTTGCCTCAGTTTCCTTAACTCTAAAATAGGGATAATGATAGCACTTAGCTGGTAGAGTTGTTGAGGACCAAATGAGATAATACTTGTAAAGCATTTAGCACTGTGACTGGTATGTGTGGTAGGTGCTATATAGCATGCTTATTCCCTTCCCTAGTAAGAAATTTTTATGGATATGGCTTTATTCACTTATCTTTGCCTTTTCAAAATCCACCTTGAATCTTCCTCCCAAAAGCCTTTGGTAATTACTATTAGAAAAATGAGAGCCTGGCAGAGTGGTGCATGCCTGTTGTCCCTAATGCTGGGGAGACTGAGCCTGATGGATCACTTAAGTTCAGGAGTTCTGAGCTGCAGTAGGTCTAAAGCCTATTGAGTGTCCACACTAAGTTTGAGACTAGTATGATGGGCCACCGAGAAGAGAGTTGGGGGAAGCCTGCCAGGCTGCTTAAGGAGGCAATAAACCAGCCCAAGTCAGAAAAGAAGCAAATCAAAACTTCCATTCTGACAAGCAGTGGGAACAAGCCTGTGAGTGGTCTTCCAGCCTGGACAGGTTAGGATACCCAATCTCAAAAGGAAAGAAAGAAGAGAGAAACAGAGAGGGAGAAAGAGAAGAAGGAGGGAGTGGGGGAGGGAGAGGGAGAGAGAAAAGAGACAAAGGAGTAGAGAATGGGAAGGAGAGAGAGAGAAGCAGAAAGAGAGAGGAAGGAGAGAGGGAAGGAAGAGAAATGAAAAGAGAAAAGGAAAAATGAAACAGATGCTAATGCACAATTATTTCTGCCTTTTTAAAAACAGAGTTTATTTTATCACAGAATCTCAGGGTTGACAGGGACGTCAGAGGCTATCTTGCCCAATGTATGCTTTAACAAGCATCTGTTCTATAATATCCCTGCCAAGTGGTCATCTTGCTTTTCCTTGAACATCTTTAGGGACCCAGCTCCCTCCTACAGCTCCACTTGTGAAGAGGTCGATGTGTTAGGCAATTCTTCATTCTATCATATCTTAATCTGCCAGTGCCACCCACTGCTCCTTTTACTTCCACTCATTGGGATCAAGCCAGGATTGTTCTGAAACCAGCTCTACCCGGCTCATGAAAGCCACTTGTTAAATCTTCAATGTGAGCATTTACACCTTAGAAATTGGCAAATGCTACAAATCAGGGTTCAATTAATTGTTGTTTATAAAAACATTTAGACTTAAAAAAGGATGGAAAAATGTTAATAATTCATATTAAATTTAAAATTATATGTGTACATTTTTTTTCCACTTTGGAGAGCTAGTTGTTAAACATTTACCAGAACATTCCTGGATCAAGCAGGACCAGTCATATATTTGAAGCTCTTTTTTTACTTGAACCTAGTTATCATTGGAAGCTAAAGGGATGTCCATTAATTGGGAAATGGCTGAACAAATTGCCATTTATTTATATAATGGGATATAGAAATCATCTCCTGAAGAAATAATAAAAAGGATGGTATTAGGGAAACTTGGGAAGACTCTTATAAACTGAAGCAAAGTGAAGTGTGCAGAACCAGGCAAACAATTGATACAATAACAATTTTGTTAAAACAAACAACTATGAAAAACCCTGATCAATGCAACGACCAACTAGGATTCCAGAATCCTGAGGTTATAATCCTGTGTTATTCAAGTTGAAGAATGAAACAAACATTTTCAGCCACAACTGGTGTGGAAACGTGTTTTGCTTGACTGTGTGTATTTGCTTCAAAA
The DNA here is from genome assembly GCF_011100635.1 of Trichosurus vulpecula. Classification (NCBI taxonomy): domain Eukaryota; kingdom Metazoa; phylum Chordata; class Mammalia; order Diprotodontia; family Phalangeridae; genus Trichosurus; species Trichosurus vulpecula. The sequence continues at coordinate 203,874,994 of NC_050573.1, read as the reverse complement.
GTTTTGTTTTGTTTCAATTTGAGAGTTTGGAGTAGAGAGGGAGATGGGTGCTAGGGATAGGGTTGCCAAAAAAGAAGAAAAGGCATTCATTGAAATGTGTTTTTGAAACACGCAGAAGGAAGGCCAGAAGGAGTCGGAGAAAGGCAGGACAGCTTCGAAAAATTACATGTGAATTTATTATATGCCGATGTAATAGATTGCAATTTAATGTAATAATTATATACTAATGTGATATAACAGAGCCTGGGGAAAACCCAGCCCTTATGAGCATGTGCAGTGTACATGGCTAACGCAACCCCCGTGTGGATTTTGGATCATGCACAGACCTTCTGTAACTTCTCTAGTCTGCTGACCACAGGATGAAGAGATGGACTTTTGATTGGCCACTGAACCAGAATTGGGATACGTTTAAAAATCACTAACTGGCAGAAGAAAACTTCTTTCTTTTTCTTGCCTGGGTGTGTTCAAGTGAGGAGGCAAGGACTGCTGTAAGCCACTATTGTAAGGCCTATTCAGGCCTTTGCACCCCCAGAGGCAGTGAAGTAGTGTAGTACAAAGAGGATCTGTGTTCCAATTCTGTCTCAGACACTCACTAGTTGTGTGACCTTGGGCAAATCACTTAACTTCTGTTTGCCTCGGTTTCCTCAATGAGAATAATAACAGCATGTACCTGCAGTAATGTTGTGAGGTTAAAATGAGATAGTATTTGTAAAATACTTAGCGCAATGCCTGGCACGAAGTAGGAGCTGTTTTCTTTTGCCAGGGTCATCTACATGTGGTTTGTAGTCACGTGATCTGACTGAGGTAATATATGAGAGAGTGTGACCTTTCCCTGCCTAAGGGAAATACTTTGTAACTTCTGTTCTTGCTATATCTTCACAGTAAATACCCCTTTGTAAAAGCTAATTGACGTTAATTGTTAAATGAAACCAGGGCACTAATCCCTGGTGATTAATACTGGAGAGAACATACCAGAGTGGCGTTCATGCTGGTAGCACTGGAGAAGAGACCTGCATGTTCCCTCAGAACTACCCGTCAAAGTCTGGGGAGAGGTAAGTACTCTGGTGGACCCAACTCACCTGTGAGAGTGGGGGGATCTGAATTCAAATCCAGTCTCAGACTCTTTCTAGAGGTGTGACTCTGGGCAAGTCACTTAAATTCTCCGGGCATCAGTTTCTTCATCTGTAAGATGGGGATAATAATAGAACCTTTGCCACAAGTTGTTGGGATAAAATGGGATAATATTGTAGAGTACTCTGCAAGCCTTAAAGCACTATATAAATTCTAGCTGTTATCATTATTATTCATAATTCCATGTACAATTCTCTTTCTATCCTGCTTTGTAAATGGAAGTACTCATTTTAGTCAATGTTGAATTTAGAATTTAAAAAAAATTATGACAGTTATCATGTCCCTCCCAAGTCTTCCCTTCTCCAGGATGTTTAGCTCGTGGTAGAAAATTACAGATTGAAAAATGGTCGCGCTAATGTTTTAGGCTATCTAAATGACTGAATTTTAATCACTCTGGAAGAAATTGGTCATTTAAATGACTGAAAGTATAGGTTTGGCTGTAAAAAGTTAATTGTTCAGCTATGTTTATGCTATGGGCCATATAGCAAAATGTCTATTTGTAGATAGGGTGAGATTAGCCCTACCTTAATTTAGAGGACCAATTAGGATGACTCAAATACCCCAAACAAATCAGCAGGGTTTGGGAAGAAGGCAATCAGCCAAGCAAGTAGAAAATTATCACTGATTTATGATAACCTAAAACCATTAAGAAGGACTTGTGAAGAACTTACTAAATTATAACCTCCCTGAGGGCAAGGACTGTATTTTACTTTTTTTTGCATGTGTATTCCTCATAAGGACTTGCACATAGTAGGTACTAAAAGTGTAAAACTGAACTGCACTGCTGGTGTTGAAGAATTCTTGTGGTTAATTTTGTGATTGAATTGGAGTTAGTTTATTCTGATAGTAAACCTAACGATTCTGAAGGGGCCAGTAATAGCACCTACCTCTCAGAGTTGTTGTGAGGATACATATTTGTAATGTGGTTTGTGAACCTTAAGGTATTATATAAATGCTTTTGAAATTTTTATTATTACTATCATTATTTCTTGGAAACCTGAAGACCCAAGGCCCAACAGCAAATGGGTTGATATGGATTGATTTCTATATACTCTATATATTCTGCCTATAAATTGATTAGGAAGTGAAGAAATTATTTACTTGTACAGTATTATATGTAACTAGCTATGACCACCTCTACCTAAAGTAAAAGGAAGAAGAGAGCATAAAAATGAATGACCCCATCTGACCATCTTTTTTTTTTTAATTGTAGGCTGTTTGTGGGCATCTTTTACATATTCTCCCTTCCTGGTAGGGAAAGAAACACAGAGAATCCTGTGGTCTCTCAGTCAGAATTTCTTAATTCTGCCTTTGGTTTTCCAAATATTATGACTTTATTTTCAGTGATTATTCCTGCACATCTCTATCTTCCAGGGAAAAGATGACCCTATTTTTTGTCTATCCTATCCTGGTACCAATAGATGAGACATTATCTCTTTTAAGGGAAGAAGGAAGCTTGTAAAACTGTACCTCTGCTTCAGTTCCTATGCCCTGCCACCTCACCTACCCAGCTAAATTTCCCATTACAATTTGAATTTAAATATTCTAATAAATTTGTTTTAGAAACTCCTATAGCTCCCTTGTGCCATTTGCAGGGAAACACTCTCTTGGTTGTTTCTTTCTCTTTTTTTTTTCCTGGGAGATGGAGATTTCTTTGTGCTTGGGGTGACTGATTGAATTTTACCTGAGCTAAATTATATTTGCACATTCTCGTAATTGCAAAGGGCCACACAGAGAAACAAAGCATTGACTGCCGTTGTACTGGGATTTCCCAGATGTATAATTTCAAATTGATATGAAAAAAAGCCTTGCAATGCATTAATAATAGCATAAAATGTAACTCAGTTGGCCAAGGGTGAATGGAGGCTTTATTTTCTTAGCTACAAAACAAGCTATAGACCTCAGGTGACTAGCATTTATTGTTCGAATGGGTTTTCTATTGCATACCTTCTGAAACACAAAATAAGACAAGATTTATACTGGATTCTGTCCTTATTCACATTGCTCTGCACCATATACCCAGAGAGCACATGTAAAATGTTAAAGCACTAGGTTGCTGTTATTATTTTTTTTGTACTCTAGTTTGAAAAGTAGTTTTTTTTTCCCTCCTGTAATTCAAAGGCATCCATCCACATCTAGTGGAGGAAGTAGGTCACCTATGCTATTTCTTTTATATTGTGTCATTATTCTCCACCCAGCTTCTGACAAATATCACTCTTGTGACGTCAACAAGGAAATCTGAAGGAAAAAGAATAAGGTTCTGTCTGTCTGTCTGTCTGTCTGTCTATCTATCTATCTATCATCTAATATCACCAGGCTATAAACATCTTGTTCCACTTTGGACTTGAATGGGTGTGGGCACAGCCACAGAGGGCAAACAAAGGCTGATGGTTTCTTTCATGTTTAATTCAGACTTTGTGAACTTTCTCTAGGGCAGCTAGTCCGGGCAGTGGATAGAGTACTGGGCCTGAAGTCAGGAAGACTCATTTTCTTGAATTCAAATCTGGCCTCAGACACTTACTAGCTGTGTGACCCTGGGCAAGGCACTTAACCCCGTTTGCCTCAGTTTCCTCATCTGTAAAATGAGCTAGAGAAGGAAATGGCAAACCATTCCAGCATCTTTGCCAAGAAAACCCCAAATTGGGTCACAAAGAGCCAGTCATGACTGAGCAACAACAAAATGTGAACTTTCTAATGATATGTAGATATATACTAAGGTAAGGAGAAGTGGTGTAAAGCAAAGGGGTCAAACATGTGGTCAACTGGTCTCTGGATCAAAATGTCATTGGGGAGTAGTTAACAAAATAAATGAAATTGAGATAAAACATAGATAATATTACATGTTAACATTATATCAACCTGCAGCATGTAGGTGTCCTTTGTAAGGATGTTTGTCAGGCTAAGTGTTCCCCATTTGCATTTGAATTTGACACCACTGGCTGGTGTAAAGTATGTTACTGGAGATCATAGGATCCTTTGATATATGTGACTGGAAAAAAAGATTAGCCAGTCACATGGTGAGAGTGAGGGATAACCAGGGGCAATCTGTGTGTTCATTTAGGATCATAGGATCAAGAGCTGCGAGAGACTCTGGAGGCCATCTAGGCTCACCCCTTAATTCTATAGATGAAAAGGTCTAGGCACAGGGGAGGTTTAGCAATTTAGCCAAAGTGACATAGGTGCTAAGCATCAGAAGTAGGATTCGAATTTGGGGCCTTTGACTTTAGTGCCAGAAAGGCCTCTTTCCATTATATTCCGCTGTAATGTTTGAGATAGCTGGTAGAAATCCCCAAGTATGCTAAGAGGACACTCCGGGGTGAACTTATGGAAGAACACATGCAAAAGTCCCATAGGATAGGGGGCTTGGAGCTACACCTTTGTAAACACCGTCATTGATGAGATCATGGATCCATTGGTTTACTGGAGTATATACCAAAAAGACAGAGAGAAGATATTTTAAAAGATGGCCCTGAGAGTTAATGTACACATTTTCTGTGACTTATCTATACCCATAGACCAGGGGTGCTTAGCCATTTTGTATGTGTGTCAGGGACCCTTTTGGCAGCCTGATGAAGCTTATTGTCTCCTTCTCAGAATCATGTTTATTGTTTTCATTTATAACTTAAGAAAATATTAAATTTCAATTAGAGATGAATGAAAAGAGGGATGTAATTTTTTCCTAACCAAAGTCATGGATTCTCTGAAGTCTATCTATCCTCCTCTTCAGGGGCTAGTCTATAGACCCCACGTTTGAAGCCCTTAAATAGACAGATCTAGATCGAATTAACCTGTCAGTTTAGTTAGAATAAACCTTAATTTTGGTAACAACAACAATAATAAAAATAACAATAATTAAATAACAAATAGAGCATATTTGTTATTTATCAAATTTGTTATATAATAAATATAACAAAATAAAAAGCATTTATATGCTGCTTTTTGCAGAGTTATTTACAAATATTATCCTATTTTATCTTCACATCAATTCTGAGAGGTAGGTGTTATTATTATCCCCATTTTACAGATGAGGAAACCGAGGCAAATAGAGATTAAGTGACATGCCCAGAGTCATACGAATACTGTCTGAGGCAGTATGCGAACTCAGGTCTTTCTAGCTCCAGGTCCAGCATTTCATTGTACCCCATAGTTACCCTGACCAACAACTGGTTGGTAATGATCAGTTCAAATAAAAATAGTCTGTTTCATGTATATGTGCATAGATTTAGCCAACTGTTTCTCTCTTGAATGATGGGTGTGGTGCTGGTAAGGGGAGCAGAAAAGCATATAAGGAACCCTTAGATAGCCTTGTGTGTTGGGTTCTCCATTTGTAGAATTGTTGCTCTGTTCTCCTCCACTACCAATTCCACAATGAATACACATAGAAAATAACAAAAAAGCCCATTTATCCAAATCATAGCAAAAACAGAAATCAGAGGAGGTACACACAGGACAAAATATACCAGACAATGTGGAGTAAAGGAGTTCTCCCGCTGGGAGTGAGATAACACATCTCAGCTAAGAGAGAGCGTCCTTGATTTCACCCAAGGGCAAATTCCCCAAAGTCTTTAGAGTAGCCAGCTGAAAACAGAGACATGACAGAAACTTTCCAGTTCTCTCATTTCTTCCCAGAGTCATTTCCTTCGGCAGCCTAAAGTGGGCTTGATCTCTTCTATCTTCTCTCTTGAAGCTGGAAACTGGAAGCTGACTCAACCCTTGAAGACTTGAAACTTGAGGACTCTCAAAGGATTCTTCCTCTGTGAAGAGTCCCCAAAGGGGGATACTGGCTCTGAAGAATCCCAAAGGGAGATTGCTGAGAACTCAAGCTCTGTCTCTTGCCAACTCTGCCTCTCCCGTCACATACATCTCCACCAATAAGGAGAAAGTCCTATGTCAGTGGGTTTTGAGACAGAGGTTAGAAGCTATTATAGCTTAAAACAGCACTAAAACTTTTGAGAAACCCTATATATGCAAGGTACCGTTCTGGAATACAAAAACAGATATGATAGAAGCCCTTGCTTTAATTTTGGGAAGGACATAGGTGTTTATCTGTGATTTCATTGGTGTAGGGAACTTCCAATGAGGAAATTCCCTTCTGTGATGCTGGTTGACTGCTTTTTTCAAGTTATAATCTCACAATGTTGCTTGGGACAATAAGGGTTAAGTGACTTTTCTAGGGTCACTCAGCTCGAATGTCAGAGGTGGAGCTAGCATCCAGGTCTGCTGGGTTCCAAGATCAGCCTTTTCTCCATGAAAGCATGCTACTTTTCTCCTTACATACAGTAGGCACTTAATAGATATATGCTGACTTGAACTGAATGATAAGATATATATATGCCTTGGGTCAGGAGTAAAATACAGTCACAAAATGCCCATAAGACTTTCCACTTCGGGCAGACAGTTCGTCTGAGATCAGAACATTGCGATACAACCAGGCAATGATTCCTTAGCACTGTGTTGTGGCCCTGTGAGCATGTTCGGAATTCTGGGAATGCACTTGCCTGTGGGACCATCCTTCATGTTCTTGGAAACAAGTACATCAGTATCATTTATCCTTTTCTAGCATGTTTTGTGAAGCACACCAGCAGAGCCAAGCCAAACCAAAGGACCACTCCTCCTGCTGGACACCCTGAACCAACTAAAAGAGCCAAGAAAAAGCTTAGTTAAAGATGGTTTCTGTGGTGTTTACATGACCATGGAATGGCTTCTAGGTGTTGCCTTGTAGGGGTGATGCAAGTGCGGGTCATCTTTGAAACTGGCCTAGAGTTCTGTCCTAAGGACTTCTGTACTTGGCAAAACAAAGTGATTTGTGAGGGGAGGCATGGAGCATCATATGTACACATTTCCTTGTCCTGTAGCACTTAAGAGCAATTAATTTGTCTTTTTTTTTGTCTTGACCTCTGTCTTCTGTGATCTAGTCCTCCCACTTAGAGCATGCTGTCTTTTCTTCTCCTTCATCTCCCCTCCTACCCCCAATAAAATCTACGGTCAAGAAGGGTATCAGTTATTTCCAGCTTAGTGAGAATTTGTCAGTGTGCTATTTATCCCACTGGAATTGGCATTTTCTTAGTGTTCCATTAGGGTAATTTCAGGAAACAACAAATGGTAGGGGAGCAGTCTGGGTGGGTGCAGAAGAGTGTTCCAGGAGTCCCTGAAATCATATTATGGAAGTGGCCAATTACTCTGCATGCACTACAGGCTGGCCTGGTTTCTATAAGAATCTCATTTCGTACCTTCTTTCCCCCCTCCCCTTTCTCCTTTCCACCCCAAGCCACTAAATAAATGGAAGGGAAGCTTCTTTTGAGAACATGGTTCTTCAGTTCACTGGCAAAATGTCTTCAACCTATCCTCTTAAAATGTATACTCCTAACCATAAGCTCTCGGGGACAGGAATGACCAATTAAAGGGAATATTTTTCTCCTCTTCCCTCTTGGCTTCTGCTTGGGCAGAATTGTCACATTGGTAGAATATTCTCTTGTTCTTGAGTCTGGCAGGGAGGTGCCCTGGTTGACCCAAGAGGTCTTTTCAATCTCTAATTTCTCTGATTCTAAGCCCGAGTTCATTATCTAGGAAAGCACATTAAAAATAACAGTGAGAAAAGCATTTCAACACCTCTCACAAATTATAACAGTCTGATGCAATTTGGATTAGATAAAATATATATTTATTTTTATGGAACAAACATGAAGACAATAAAATTTTGTTTAACAGTAACCACATTATTCAGCGTCTCTGTAATGGAATTCAGAACTTTATTATTGAATATTACTTTCCAGTGAGAATAACTGAAGTGATAAGATTCCTTTGGCATCTTTAGATTAATTTCCCCTTTAGTCTTACTAGCCTATTTTGGTGGCAAAAGAGACTCTCCTAATAGGATCCAGAGGTAGGAGGGACTAAGTAGCATGATTTCATACCGCAAACAAATAAAGCTGCCAGAGACCAGTGACTACTTAAGTTATTTGGGAACTTCCCAGATAAATCATTTTCACAGTCTTAAAAATTATTAATTACATGCTTTGGCTGGAGGAGACAATACTTTGACAAATCCTGATGATTTCTCTATGCTGTCTTGGTTAAACACGGACTTTTACAGAGATGTTTTGAGTGATATTTTAGATTCCTATCAATAACATATACCACTTTTCCTGACTCCAACGGACATTTATTTGTTTCTTGTAGCATACCCACGGCAATTGCGGATTTCATTGGAGCTGCTTTTTGGGCAAAGCATGTAGCTACATTTGAAAATTTAGCTACAGGTCAATAGCTATGTACAGTAGAAGGACGGAAACAAAGCAGACTACCAAATGTTTATTTCACGATTCCATTGCCATCGATCACTTCCATTCTCTTTATTTTCTTGCTTCACATATTTATGTTCAGCTGAGGACGGTAAAATGAGATAACTCTTGACGTTTCTCAATGTTCAAGTCAGCGTTGGTTGTGCCAGAGTTAAATCCTTGGCTAGATGTTACTGGAGCAAGGGAGAGATTTGATGGGAAAAGAATTTGCATGTGGTATTTTCCTCTTCTAACTTTCTCCTAACCCAAAAAACACCCTGTTCTATAACCAAGTGAGTCAGTGAATGACTTGTATTTTTAAAATACTTCAATTTGTCATCATTACACACAATGCTTGTCATGCTATCACAATCAAAAAAAAGCCCATCTTATAACCTCTGTTTGGTTATTGTGTAGAAGGCCTGTGCTCAACCCACATTTAACCATCTGTGATTTGTAGGATTTTCAGACATTTTTTGTGCATGCGCTCAATTCCCAGTGAGTGTGTAACTTCCTTTTGTCTCTGCCATTCACAGCAGTCTTCATTTCTTGTTAATTTATAAGCTGTGCAATGAAATGAGGCTCCCCCGGGACTTGCTTTTTATTGTAAACACTTTAATGCTCAGTGGAAACACTCAGGTAGTTCAGTTACTATCAGGAAAAGTGATGGTTACAGGGATGTCAGTAAGTCAGAGATGGTTTTATTAGAAGGCAAAACATAAATATACAGATTTTATACTGGGGGGGGCTGAGCTAAGGTGGTAGTGATAAATGTTATTAGGATAGATTTGGAAAGCATAGTGAGGCTGAGAATCTTGTTAAAGATGGTATTATGGACTAGACAGATTGCTGAAAGAATATGGCTGTATTGTTCCCCACACTGTGAGAAACAGTGACGTACTGAAAGGCAATTAGTTGAGACCTTGTTTAATCTTCTGGACTATAGAAAGTTGAATTGCTTCGCCTAACTGTCTATGTAAGATGAGAGAAAACAAAAGCAAAAGAAAAAAAAGGAAGGGAGGAAAGCATAACATATGAGTAAAAGTGGCCACCATAATGACTCTTCCTATGGTGAATCTGCTTATCTTCCAGTAAGAGAGTTTGGGAGTCCTCTTTGACAGTGACTGAGCTGAGCCGGGCCCGTCAGCTTTAATAGAAGTTCAGATATGATGGCCTCCAAATCTAGATTAATTGCATTGAATGCATATATTATGATCGAAATAATTTCTGTTTCCAGACATGGGACATTACTCTTTATTATTTTTATGATGCTGCAGAAGTTCTAAGGTTATAATGTGTATTAAGGATGGGTGCTGTGATTTCCTAAAGAGGAGGGCTGGTTTGGTCTACATCTTGCCCTTGATGGATCAGTCTCCCCCGATTCACACGGTGCGTTTTTGTACTTAGACCTGATACGTGACAGCGTCTGTTCCCCTTCCTTTTCCGTGAAATGGCAGAGCAGCCTGGAACTCCTGCCTCTCGTCCCTACCACCACTGTGCACCTAAGCAATTCACCATTTTAGCAGCCCAGTCGTTCTGCTGGGCACAGACTACCAATCTCAAATAGAGCAGGACAGCAAGGAGCAGCTAGACTTTAAAAGTCCATAAAAAAGTTAACAGCCTCCTTTCAATAATTATATATCTATAAAAATAATAAAGAAGATACAGGGCCAACATTTTATGGCATTTATGTTAATGTGCTGCTGAATACTCAGTGGCAGAAGGCATCCGCTAAACTGGGTCACATATTGCTTAGAAGCTCTATATTGTCTGTTCTATTCAATACATATCTATGGCGGTGAGTTTTCTGTGCATGTAGACAGCCCAGGCCATTGTTATGGTGCCCCCCAGTCCATTCAATCTGTAGTCTGCTCAGATCCCTATTGAATTCGTTCGGCTTTAGAATTTTCTGACGGTTGCATTAATACTATCAAATTAACTTTTCCGATAGTAAATAGCTGCAAATGTATAACTTCCATAGATTCTTAATTGATAGAGGTTAAAAAGATTAATATTTTTGGGTTGGGAGAAAGTTAGAAGAGGAAAACATCAAATGTGAGGCCCTCCCCTACCTAACATGCCCACTGTTCCAGTAGCATCTATCCCAGGATTTAACTCTAAACTCTGTTCATGTTTCCATGGCTCTAGTTTTTTTTTTAATTAAAAAAATTATATATAACAGAAACAGCAACAAGTATAACCTTCAAACTTCCTCAGGTCTATCAGACATGATGACAAACTGGCTGATTTTGTCTGGGGTTACTCTTCAAATTCAGAGTCTCGTTTGCTTGTCACGCAGCTCCATAATTAGTAGCAGTCTATGTGGTATCAAGGCAAGAGATGATCAGCTCAAGTTTCATGTTTATTCCACAGCCAACATCTTCCCTCTTGCTAACAGAAGAGTCTCCTAGGGACTAGTATAGCTGAGGTTGGCAGTTCTGTAACATTGCTTTTTCAGTTTTAATTCCATCCAAATCCAGATTCTCACTTGGCGTTTGATGACCCACCAGATTTTAACATATTCCTAATCGTTAAAGAGATGTCTCTACCAACGCTCTGTAAAATAGTTGAAAAAAATAATGTTGCCCAGCCCTGGCCCCTCCCCACCCCTCACTTTCTTTTAAATGTACACACGTATCTGTACTTTTCTGCCAGCTGCCCCAGTTGTGACTTTTGAATAGCTAAGGCAGCAAGTAATCCTTTGGGAGACAACTACTCCATCTTTCAGGTTATATTCCTCCTTGACATTTTGCCCTTCACTTGATGTGTCTCTTTGGAGATTTAAACTGATTTGGCTTTTTTAAAAGTCCACAACACTTTTTATTTAATGAGCAAAAGATTTACAAATAAAAAATGGAAATAATTTTCCCCAGAGAAGGCCTACTTGAAGTGAAGTACTCCCTACAGAAATTTTCAAACTTTTTTTTTTTCCCTGAGTGTAGCAATAACACTTTGGCAATGATGTTTTTCAGGCAATGTCAACTAGCAGAAGGTATAGTCTGATGCAATAAGCATATAGAACCTTTGATACTAGAGTATGGGATCAGCCAGCGTGTCACGACATACATATTCATAACCTGGCAGTTCTTGTAGACTGTGTATGCATAAGGGACTGATATGAAAAAAAATTGATTTATGATGATCTCAAAAACATGGTCTCCAAAGATGTATTCTGCAGCTTTGAGACCTAAGGTTTAGGCCCTATTAATTTTACAGTGCTGTCTAGAATTATCCATCTGTTTAAAGGTTAACTGTCTTCACACTTCTGAAGTGGGTATTTCTGTTTGGCTTCTTGCTTGGTTTGTGTGACTGATTTCTAAGATATAAAATACAAAAGCGAAGGAGTCACTTTAAGTCTAGAGAGCACGTAGCGCCTACCTGTCCCCACTTTTTTGAGAGACACTTTGAATATTATTTCTGACTGATTTGCAGTGGGGACTTGGATGGGCTGCTAATTCATGAGCTCCATTTGAAGAAAGTGAAAAGAGCCCATCAGCAGTGCAAAACAATACATTTAAGAAAGAGAACCGCATTAGTGAAAAAGTGTAGTGTGTTTATAAGAAGGGGGGAGATGGGCCAAAAAAGAGTACTCCATCTTCTTCCTCCTCTTCCTCCTCCTCACACACATTTTCTTCTTCATACTCTGGAGACCAAAAATATCATGTGCTTCAATACTTGAACACGATGATATTCTTGCATATGCTCTTCTTTTATTTTCTTATTTTTTGTTTCCTCATAAAGGATTATCTAATTTTCTTTCTTTTTTCATGGTTAGCAGAATAACAACTTTTTCCTCCCCTAGCAAGTTCATTTGTAATTCTGGTTTTGTAAGTTAGTGCTAAATAATTCTATGACCTCAGGCAAATTATTAAGCCATTGAATGCCTTATAGTTTATACACCTGCAAAGGCATATAATACTAATAGTACTAAATAATGGTGGTAATTATTTGTATTTCTTCAGATGAAAGGAGTTATGTTTATTTGAAATCCTATTGTGAAAGACCAAAGAATTAGTCACTTTGAAATGTACTGTCTCATATAAAATATAGAGCTATTGTACTGGTAGGCCTGCTATCAGAAGGACCTGTGATTGCAGTTTTTTTTTTTCTAACGGTGGTCATAGATCTGTCCTGGCCAATAAATCAACAATAAATCTATCATAAATATTTATGTATTCTCTTCCATCTACATTGTCTTGTGACCAATGGTATACTTTTGTGAGGTACATGGTCAGGGCCTAGGGATAGAGTCTGTTGCTGTGAAATTGATGCAGACAGTAACAAAAAAAAATCTTTGACCTCGGCCTCAATACCATGGTGCTCTAACCAACTCTGTAAAAAAGTTGGAAAATAATTTAGAAAAAAGAGAAGCTTAATTTATGACATCATAGGCAAGGGGGACTGGTTCATTTCATTTCTAGATTAATTTATTGAGTTTATGAACATTTCTGTATAACTGAAGTAGATTCAGATTCATGAGGATAATTACCTGAGCTTCAGTGGCCTCAGAACAAGGAATCTTAATCTTGGGGTGTGTGTGTGTGTGTGTGTGTGTGTGTGTGTGTGTGTGTGTGTATGTGTGTGTGACAGACTCTCTTGGCATCTGCTGAAGACTATGGACTCCTTCTCAGAAGAATGGTTTATTGGCTACATTCATAATTGAGGAAAATGACAAATCTCAGTTAGAGGTAAGTGAAAATAAAGATTTCATTTTTCTCTCATCCAAGTTCATTGCTCCCCTAAAATCTATCCTAGATTAAGAATGCCTGCCCTATAGTTTTGACTTAGAAAACTAGGAATTGGGTAGAATTCATTTTATGGTGCCACAACCTAATGCCTTCTAAACCGATTGTGGACTTTAAGATTCATTATAGTTTCTTTTTCCTTGCTGCTACCCCCTAAACATCTTTGACCTTTATTCTTTCTATGTGTTGTTCTGATAGCATGTTTTAATAGTTCTATCTATGACATTAAAAGAAAGGAGTGCTGTATTCCCTCCATGCTCTAATATTGTGCTCAGAGATACAGGTAGCCAGGTGATACAATATACATTAGGAACACCTTAGTGCAAATTCTGCTTCAGATACTTAACTAGTTGTGTGACCCTGAGCAAGTCACTTAACTCTTTTTTAGCCTTGGCTGCCTCATATATAAAATGAGGAGGTTGCATCTGTGTCTTATGATATGTCTATCTGTCTGTCCAACTCCAGTGGATCTGTGGTTTCCTAAGTATGGATATTCCTTCCAACAATGCAGAATATAATTCCTCCATTCCTGCCCATTGTATGTGACTCTGGCTTTCTTTGCATTTATACTCTTGCCATTATGTGGATACTGATGCATTCCATGGGCCATCCATCCATTGTTGCTGTCTTCATGTGACTGGCCATATTTTCTCTGGTCATACTTTGATGACAATCTTTACAACGCTCTACAGCACAATTCCTTATTTATACTATTCTATAGCCTAGTGATTCCCACAATGCACCTCTCCATTGCCCTTTGGATGATCTTCAATTCAAATTCTGCATAGACTGAAGACTCATAATGATAAACCAAACCTAGAAGAATATGGGCTTTAAAAAGATGGGGCTTTGTTTCAGAGAGAAACTTAAGGTCCTTTAAAGAACTGGTAATTACCTAAAGGCAATAAAAAATAAAATAAAATAAATACCTTAAGCCCACACTAAGACTTTTGTACTTCTGAGACACTGAATATTAAATGTATATGCATTTGTTATTTTGGGGTATTATTTGGCCCAAAATAGTTTTCTAGCTTTGTGCTACTTGTCTATATAGTAAGCAATTAGGTGGACAAGAAATTGTAGAACAATAAAGTACTATATGGCCTGGTATATGTGAGTATGCATGTGTTTGTATGTGTGTGTGTGTGTGTGTGTGTATGTGTGTGTGAGAAGACATCTTGACTTGGATAACACTTTGACATTTTAGCACTGATCTTGGAGTCAGGAGAGATTTAACTTTGTATTTTCCCTCTGACACTTTCTACTATATGACCCTAGGCAAATAATTTAATCTCTCTGAGCCTTAGTCTCTCCATCTGTAAAATGGAAATAGGGATACTAATATTAGTACCCTCAGGAGCTAACTCATAGGGTGCTTATGTGGATCAAATGAGAGAATCACAAATGTAAAGTGCTTTGTGAACCCCAAAGTGCTATGTAACTGCCAGCTCTTGTTATTATGGTTATCCTCATCCCTGAAACTGAGTAAGGAGGTCTTAATATTCAAAAGATTTCTATTTTTAATAAGGTAAGAGGTAGGGTAATTTTTGATGAACGGTGCTGACAACACAAAATGCTATTCTGACTTAACTTGCTAGTTTAACTGCAGCTTAATGGTGAGCATAGCTGTAGGTGCGGTAATTAATAACATGCCATCTGAGGTTGTTAGATTTCTTTAGACACGCTGTGGCTCGTGATCGCTTTTGTGTCTATCTGTCTTTCTCTCTCACTCTGTTCTCCTAAAGTTGCCTTCTGCAAATGTTCTCCAGCTGTTGAGAAATTGTTTTTCATCTGGAGCTGGCAATTGTTTTTAAGAATTTGATTCAAATGCATGAGGAGTCCCAGGGACCAGTATTTGCATTTGCAACAATAATTATTAGGAATTAAAGCTGTGTCTACATGAAGCAAGAATTTCTAATTTCCTATATTATTTAGCCCAAAGCTTTTTTTTTTCTTTCCTCCCGAGTTTTGTTTCACTTGTCTACATGGTCCACAATTAAGCAGGACAGAAATATTAGGACAATAAGGAAGCACCCCATTGGTGGGCTACAGTCTTCCTGGGCTTGACCTCAAGATAATCTAGAGAATAATAAAGGTCACATCAGATGTTTCTATTGCAGAAAGAAGCACATTGAAAGGCGTTACAGAAAAAAGTATGTTGCCAGTTGATATAGCTTCCTGGAAATGTCTATTTTGGTTGAATGTATATCATCTTTAGTTTAATTGTGTTTGCAGGATGGGAAAGGGAAGGCAGATGTTAGAGGTAATGTGGATACTATTTTGTGATTTTATTAAGTGGCTAATTTCATCAAAGGGTTAAATTGGAGATACCTGATGGCATAGTTTCAGTGACTGAATCTGCCATGATTGAATCTAACCATTTTTATGAAGGCTATATAAAGAAAACTAGTTGAATTTTTGTGGTATAGTATGGTGGAAAGAGCCCGGCTTGGGAGCCAGATGCTGAGTTTGAATCCCATCTCTGCTGTGTTTTACCTCTGTAATTGTGACTTCTCTGCAATTCTGTTACTCACTTGTAAGCAAGAAGAATGAGATTAGACAGCCCATGAGGTTCCTTCCAGTTCTGCACCTATGATCCCATGACCCCATGTGACCTCAGGCTGTTAGTTTTACCTAAAATCACAAATTTATCCTATGAGAAAACAGAATTTAAGGGGAAACATCTTAAGGAGAAATATCTATTATATCATATAATACATGAGTCCAGACAACATGAATATTTTATTTCCCCTAACATTTTTGTTTTTAGCTTGCAACTTAATTCTTCCTTGAGCACATCCATTCAGATTATGCAGTCAGGAATGTGACATTCTTTTACATTCTTAGGGAAGAACTGCTCCTGAGAATGACACGTAGACTCAGTTCCATTACCATTTGATCTGGGTTAAGGACACCTTTTCAGCTGGAAGAATGCTACCCTGGAATAGGCAACACCCAATGATAGTTGAATCAATCACTCTAATAATGACCATACTAAAAACAAGTGTAGGGGATGAGCTGTCCTCTCAGGAGAGATCTAAAAATGGATGCTAATGAAGGAGACTGGGTAGACAAGCTGAATGGCTGAGGTGGGGCTTTGTGGTTTTGGCTGCTGCTTTCTCTTTCTGTCCTTGGCTTCACCAAAGATGAGGAATCTAGGCTAGAGAGGTTATAAAGTTGTCTGAAGGAAATATCATGGGCGGGGAGGGAATACCCAAGGAGAAGAGATCTTGAATAGATGGAACAAGATGGTTTCCTTTATTTCCTTTTTTTTCTCATTTCCATTTCCAACCGAAGCTGACCATCTCTCTCCCACTTCTGTTCTGTTATCTCTTACTAGCCTGGCCATGTGTGTTTGGCCTGTGTATCTGCCCTGAGCTCTGGCCTCTTTGGGTAGTCATCTCTCTGCCTTTTGACCTTTTTGTATCTCCCTAACTCACCCCTACTCTTTTGAAAATGTTCTATGTACTTTTTTTTTAACAGTGAGGCAGGAGTTCTTCACATTTGATAGGCACCAACCTAATGTTTCTTGATATAAAAAGGGAAGGTGTTGGAGGACATGGAGTGGTCCAGGAGGAATATTGTTGAATAGCTATGAAAAGAATAGATTAGAATTAAAGTATCACCCACTCCTTACCCCATCCCCCCCCATAAGAAATATGGGATTTCAGAATTTGAAGGGAACTCAAAGGATATCTATTTAAAATGGCATGTCCTCACTACAGCATTCTTGACAAGTGATCATCCAGTCTTTGCTTGAAGACCTCAAGTAGCTGGACTCTGTCTCAATGATAGGACCATCTCCTGTGGCAGCCCATTCTCCTAGTGGATAGCCTGGAAATCTTATATCTGTGTTATTTTCTCCATTAGAATATGAACTCGTTGAGAGTGGGGATTATGTTGTTTTCTTATTTGTATGTTCATCACTTAGGACAGTATTTTGCACATAGTAAAAGTTCAATAAATACTTTTTCTTTCGTTAGTTCCTTTATCCATTCATTAACTGTCAGGAAGTTTTTTTTAACCTTTAAATTGAGCTTACTTATGCCCATCTAAGAGGCAGCTAGGTGGCATAGTGGATAAAGTGCTAGGCTTGGAGTCAGGAAGACCCGAGTTCAAATATGACCTCAGACACTAACTAGCTGTGTGACCCTGGGAAAATCACTTAACCTTGTTTGCCTCAGCTTCCTCATCTGTAAAATGAGCTGGAGAAGAAAATGGCAAACCACTTCAGTATCTTTGCAAAGAAAATCCTTAATGGAGTCACAAAGAGCTGGACACAACTGAAACGATTGAACAATAAAGACCCCCTTGAAGTTTTTATCTTGAACCTCTTCTTTCTCAATCCTTCCATTTTCCCAGACTTTCTGGCTTTGTCTTGATGATAATGATGTCACTTAGTGACCTTTCCTCTTTTGAAATTCACACTATCCAAATTTATCAACTAATATAGATTCTGGTAACCATTATCCATTGACCTCCAACTCACTTGCCTTCCTTCCTTATTGAATTCAGTGGATGGCTCAGTCTTTTTCTTTACTCCAACTCTGACATCACACTAAGAGACTTCAACATAGGTATCAATGTTCCTTTAAAAACTCTAATTTCAGTTTTTCAGTCTATTCATTTTCCATGATCTAATCCCCTACAGTACCTCCACTACACAGAGGTGGCCATACCCTTGATCTTGACATGACCCATAAGTGTTTCATTTCAATGTTTAGGAGCTCTGAATTTCCTTTAATTAATCTTAATCTTTTATTATTCCATTTTTCCTTTCCCTTAAACCTAATACCATGTCTTATCTTCACTATGACTTCCATTCCCTCCACTCCTCACTTCTTTCTCTAGACATTATACTTGCTTGCACTGAATATATCCCTTCTCTCTCTTGACCATTTGGAAAACAGCTCAATTTGACACTATCTTGTACCCTAGAGTCCCTTGCTGCCCTATCCTTTGGTCTATCTCCTCTTGTGAAAACCCTACTCCCTCTTTTGCTCCTATTGACCTGTTGCTAGACAGAACTGATGAAACCTCACCTGGGCAATCCTACCTCCTTAGTTGTTTTATTATCCTGTTCTCCACAGTGGCTGCTCCAAACCTTTTTTATTCTCAATCTTCCCATAGCACCCTCTCCCACTACTCCCTCAGTTCATGACTTTTGCTTCATACTTTACAACAAGGAAATGATTACAACAACAAAACAATCCATTAGGGTGCCCTCTTTTCCCCTCCTCTTTTATTTCATTCCATTCAAATATCTTCCTTAACTATATCTTATTTCACCCCTGTTTCATGAAAATTTCACCCTTCTTCTCATCAAGGGCAACCCCTCTACATGAAACAATGATCTTATCTTCTCTAGCAGATTGCCACCACCCTTACTTTTCTCCCTAATCTTCATTTTCTCCCCTTCTACTGACACCTTGATGGCTGCCTACGACTGTACTCGTCTCTCTCTCATCATTAAAAAATTCTCACTTGATTTGACAATCTTTGATAGCTACTATCCCATAGCTTTCCATCTACCACTCAACTAAATGTTGGCAGCTTTAGATTTTAGGAAAGCCATCTTGAATAGGTGTCATCTTCACCTGTATTCACCTCCCCTATGCAATCTGATTTTAAATCTTCACATTTTCTCCCTTCACATAATTTTACATTTATTTCCCTTCTTTCCATACACATTCATCACCACAGCTGTAGTCCATCATTGTTATTGTTATTATTTGTCCTTTGTTCTTGAAGAGAATCATGACATCAAGGAAGTGATGCCATAACATGGAAGTGAATTGGATTTAAGTGAGGGAGGGCTGTGCAAAGTCACCAGCCTCACTTTTTCCACTGGTGCCATCTGGGTCCAGTGTCAAAATATAAATCAAGATGACTGGGGATGGTCCTGGATGCAGTTTTAAGCTAAGATCTTTAAGAGTTCTCAGTTTAACTGAGGCAACACCCAATCAGGGATTAAGGCTAGGTAAGAAATGAGGCAGAGAATGGCTTCTTTTACCTAGTTAAAAAAAATCAATATGGGAGGGGAAGACTCTCAGGTTTCTGACCAAGACAGCTACAATTGCTATTTAATTCACTCTGAACCAATCAGGGCCCAAACAATGATCAAGTGGGACTTAGCCTGGGACCTGTTGTTGGCCATTCAATGAGAGCCAGAGTGATTTGGGCTTAAGGTATGATCCTTAAGAAAGAAATCTAGCCTGTAAGCCCCAAGATATCTTGTGAGGTTTCGGCACACATCTCTCCTGGACTACTGAAATAGCCTTCTAACTGGTCTCCCTGCCTTATATCTCTCCCCATTCCAATCTGTCCTCCATTTAAGTGCCAAAGGGATTTTCCTAAAGTGTGATCCAGATCAGGTTTCCATTTAAGAGTATTCAAGAGCAATAGGAATACTCTAGTGGTTCCCTACTCCCTCCAAGATCAGATACAAAGTCTTCTGTCTGGCATTTGAAGCTCTTTAAAGTCTTTTCTCTTCTGACCCTTCTAGTCTTCTTAGACTTTATTCCTTCCACACACCCCATGACTCGTCCACACTGTCCTACTTTTACCTTCCTACTCTCTATGCCTTTTCATTGACTGTTGCCTCTGTCTGCCTCCTCACCTCTGTATCTTACCATACGTGGTTTTCTTCAAGATTCATTTCAAATCCCCCTTCTTCAGAGGTCATTTCCTAGTCCTCCAAGCTGCCAGATCCTTTCCTTTTAGGATCATTTCCCATTTATTCTTTGTATTTCTCGTATCTTCCTAATTATTTGCTTGTTATCTTACCCCTAAGACTGTGAGCTTCTTGAAAGCAGGGGCTGCTCCCCCCCCCCCACCTTTTTTTTTCTTTAGGATTTAGTGTAATGCTTAATACATAGTAAGGGTTTATAAACGTTGATTGATTGGCTGATCATTCCTAATCTGGCATTCTGGAGCCAAACAGAAAGTCTCTTCACTTTTTCATATGACACCCCTTTAAATATCAAAAGATTGTTATGGTGTCTCCATCCCCTCCCCCTCCAAGTCTTCTCTTTCCTTGGCTA
The DNA here is from genome assembly GCF_011100635.1 of Trichosurus vulpecula. Classification (NCBI taxonomy): domain Eukaryota; kingdom Metazoa; phylum Chordata; class Mammalia; order Diprotodontia; family Phalangeridae; genus Trichosurus; species Trichosurus vulpecula. Next base: position 203,854,795 of record NC_050573.1, on the reverse strand, counting down.
AATATCCACAGTCCTTCAAACAATCCGTGGATATTTTCACCTTGTCAGTGTCCCAAGCATGAGAGTGCTGCTGTTTTCTTTTCCCTTTCTCCTTGTACCATAGCCAAAGCTCTGGATCTGAGGTTGAAATGCTACAAATCTATATCCTAAAGGTAAATTTGTAGGCTATTACAGCCTAGAAAATTTGGTTCAGTCCAATTTGCAATGGCTCTTTTCTTTTGCCAATCTGTGCAATATGAAATGACTCAAGCACAGTCAAGGCACCCAAGGGGAAGATAATATATTATTTTGTTTTAAATTCCTCATTCTGGGCTGTTGTCTGTATCAAGATGTAGAATATTTTCTTTTTTTTTCTTTTTTAGGTAGAATATTTTCAATCAAGACTATATAATCCCTGCTTAGTTTATTATGTCAGGAAGAAAAACCAAAAAAATAAAATTTGCCCGTCAGAGCAATATACAGGCCATCTACCTAATCAATAGCAGGCCATTTTCTAGTTATGTAATGAGACTATTTCTTTGTACCTTAGCGTAATCTTTTACTCTTTCATTCTTTGCCCTTCGTATTCCTTTGTCTATTACAACCATTCTCTCTTTATTCTACTCTTAAGGTACACTGAAATGGATATTACCTTAAATTTTTTTGTTTGTTTTCAACATAAAACTTCCATCATCTTGAGCTCTTAAAGTGAAGAGCATGAAATAAATCATATTTACTTACCAAGGTGCTAAAAAAAGAGGCAAACCCTCAAAGGCAGCAACTGGCTTATGGCTAAAATACACCATCCTTTTAGAGTTTACACACCTGAGAGTTCAATAACACCGCAAATGCTAATTACTAGGAAAAATCAGAAGCAACATCCAAGCTTATGTCTTGGAAAGGAATTGGACTTGTGCAATATTTGGGGTAAGGCACATTCTTACCAATTTCAAGAGCAGATACCCAAATACTAGTCGTAATTGTGTTTCTGGCAACAATTATTCAGATAGTCAAAGTTTGGCCATCTCAACATTGTGCATGGGGGTACCCCTGTGTTGTATTGAGAACTCTTTCTACAGTCAGATTGCAACATGCCTGTGACTAGTCCATGGTTACACTATCAGAAATAGAATTTGAACTCAGGTCATCTTGACTACAGGCCTGATAATCTGTCGATTTTCCCACCACACTTCATGCATTCAAGGAACAGTTAGAGGGATGAAAATGGAAGTTTCATATAGACTAAATTAACGGAAGACTCTCAAGCAGATGTACAGTCTTTAAATAGCTAATTTGGTCTAAGGAAAAGATGAAATGTAAACTAAATAAAAAAAACTGAACCAAGTCCAATAGCTTTATCCCCCTGGGGAAGGTTAAAATTGTTTTAGCTTCTGAACATATGTGTATATGTGAATGCACTGATAGGCCTTGGTAGAACGATTGGTTATGATTTTCAGAGGGCATCTTTTAGCCAAGTAATCATTACAAAAGATTTCTAATTCAATTCTCATTTATGCAGTAGCTGTCACATTACAATTTCTACTGTTATTAGTTATTACAGCATCCCCAACAAAATAAGGTAGACGAGCAAACCGAGATCAAGACAGGTTAAGCAGCTTCCCCAGGAATGCACCACAGCAAAGGATAAGAATTCCTGATTTTCTCATTCCTAATCTAACAAGTTAGCCCTGGAGTCATACAATTGCATTTCTCTCCTGGCTCATGTGCCGTGGAAGCACTGAGAAGTAACATTTGCTTTAATTCAATAGTCAAAATTCTTAAATAACAATTAAAATACTTTCATTTGCTTTTATGAAAAAATACTTAGAAAATTAGAATATTGTCAGTTTTTCTTTATTTTTAGAAATAATTGAAAGATGTACTGAAATCTTCTGACATTTCAGACTTGTGCTAGAAACCATTGGAGTAGAGCCTCCTTCATCCTCTAATAAGTCCTTAGTGAGGTTATTGGTTGCTTTTTTTGTTTTAGGAAAAAATTGGTCATATTGACATAATAAGCAATTCAGATTCCATGATTGACAAGAGCAAAGTTTCTCATCGTTCATGAACAAAATGTCTGCTTTTATGAAATGTAGTAAAGGGAAAGAGAGACACCATGAGAGGGTGGAGGTAGCCTTTTCCTAAGTATTTCTGGTCCCACATTGGAAGTTGAAAAGGACATGACTTGAGGATTACTCATTGCCTCACTAAAATCTGAAAGACCTTGGGCAGGGCCTCAGGGACCTTATCTGAGAAATGGGAATAATTTTTATAAAGGGAAAGTAGTTAGGTGGTGTAGCAGGTGGAGTGCTGGGCCTGGAGTCAGGAAGGCTCATCTTTGTGAATTCAAATCTGGCTTCAGATGCTAACTAGCTGTGTGACCCTAGGCAAGTCACTTAACCCTGTTTACCTCAGTTTCCAGTCCTGTAAAATGGACTGGAAAAGGAAATGGCAGATCTTTCCAGTATCTTTGCCAAGAAAACTCCAAAAGGGGTCATGAGGAGTTAGACATGACTAAAATGACTAACAACAACAAATTATAATGGGGATAATAATAACTGCTGCCTAGCTGTAAGTAAGGTTAACTTGAAGATTTAATAAAGTGCTTTTTTGAGCTCCTCAGGATTATTATTTAAAGGGAAGCATCAGAAATGGCTGCAGAGATGCCTATGTTCGATTTTTGCTAATCCCTATTATTAAATAAGTCCAAGCCCTCAGCAGCCTTGAACATATTTTCAGAAACTGGCATCCTTCCTGTCACCACAGCTTGAGAACTCTACATTCCTGGACCTCAGTATTTCTCCACATTTCTTTGAATTTTTGTATTGTTTGTGCTTATGGGGATTTCTTCCTTTCTTGCTTTTTCCTTTTTCTTTTTGTGAGACAGTATGTTCTTGTTTGGACATTGCCACTCAGAGGGTACAGATTTGAGTTCTCTCACCTTGTTCTCCTTTGAATGCTAGCATCGACAGTGACATAGAGACGAAAAGAGCCCTAAAAAGCAAACACCGAGTTGGGGAGAGCCTTTGTGGTAAGCACAATGGAACTGCACTGTTTAAAAGAGACTCAGCACCTCTCAAAATTCTCGACAAGGTGATAAAATCCATCTTTTCAAAGAGCAGCACTCTGGGAGAGAGCTAGGAGGAGCCATTGATTGTCATACTAGGAAAGCAAAAAAAACCACAAAAACTAGTGGTGGTGACTTGAAAACTTTTTTTGAGGAAGAAACAACATGTTTAATATCAAAGGGACAGAGGAATGAACCTGTGATTTTATTAGTATAGGCAACTCCCAGGTAAGGAAACTTTCTCTGCAACTTCTAGTCACCACCTTCCCTGCAACCAGTAGTCTGAGAGTGCCTAGAACACATGTTCAATGACTTCCCTAGAGTCATAGTTTCAAGTAATGTGTCAGAGGGAGGACTAACTATTCTGCCATTCATTTTGAGAATGGAAATAATTTGAGCTATGTAAATGTGATGCCCTCAGATGGTTTGAAGGTTTAAAAATTATGAGATAAGTGATTCAATATTTTATAGGATCATAGATTAAGAGCTGGAAGGAACCTTAGAGGTCACTGAGTCCAGCCTCTTTTTTTAACAAATGAAGAAACTGAGACCAGAGGGGTCATCATTTGCTCAGAGTTGCAAAGCTGCTGTGTGTCACAGATGGAATTTGGACAGTGGTCTTTGTGATGCCCAGGTCAACGTTCTATCTCGTGTACCTCGTTGGCTGTCAGGATGTCTGGATTGTTTAATAGCTGGCTTCATCAAACTCTTATTTTTTTCTTCTACCTAAAATGGAAGATTTAGTCATGTTCATATACTTCCCTCTCTGACATAAGTTCTTGTCTTTGCTACCTGGTTGATTCATGAGCAGAACTGATTGACAGGTGTGAGGGTGAAATGAAAAAGCTGGTTTTGTAATTAGAATATTCATAATGGATGTGAATATACCTTTTGCTTGAGCTGATGAATGCGACTCATCTATACAAGGAGTATATAACTAAAGTGAAATTTTACTTTTCATGGACATGACTTTTTATGCATATCCATAGCTAGGTAGGATAGGAATATAACTTGTGGTTTCATTGGTAGAGTGAATTCCAAGCGAAGAAACTCCTTAGACTGTTGCAGATCAAAGGCTCCTCCTTAGCTTTATTGTATTAGAGAGCTGCCTAGGGTTCTAAGAGGCGATGTGACTTACAAAAGGAAAACACATCTGGTATATGTTACCAGTAGGACTTGACCTCAAGTCTTCCTGACTTTGAGACTGACTCTCTATCCACTATAATATGCTCCCTGTGTATACATCCATCCATACATAGAATGTAACATTTATACATACATGCATACACATATGTAACATAGACATATACATTAGTATAGAAATATATAAATGAACAAATAAAAGATTTATATATAATGATTATACATTTCATTTGTATAGCAACATATATAGCCATATACAAAATAATATATACATATAAAACTATATACATATATAACTTCCATATGTAATCATTATATATACACATATATTTATATCTACATAAATATAATTTCATTTCTATAATTATATACCTCCACAACTGAATTTGAACATGGAATATCCCTAGCTTCCATAGGAAAGTTGGAAATATTTTCTGTTCAAATTACCAAAATAAAGTAGTTTCAAGACATGCTTAAAATCATCATACTTAATGACATTCATCTGCAGCATGGTAGGTGGGGGAAGCAAAATTTGTGTTCTTGGATGGTGCTTTCATATAGAAATTATTTCAATTGGTTTGACTGAAACTTCTCTTTGGGATAGTTTTTCATAATTGTCCTCAGGCTGTGCATGAAGACACAGCCTTACAGATATTGGAGTTATCAGTTCAGGTCTCAGTAAGAAGACAATGATATTTTTCTAAAGAATAAACCTTTTGGTTCCCAGGGCAATTCAAAATAAAAGTGTTCCCAGAGGGAATTCCCTTACTAACCTATTGAAAACCAAATTAAACTGGGAACTTATAGGAGAGTCAAAGTATATTACCACTCTTCTTGTAATGTGTTTCCTGGACCACTTGAAGCCTCAATTACTTCATCTATATAACAGAGGAGCTGGACGACATAGTCCAACATTCTTATAGCTATGAGAGTCAGTGATTCTGAGGAAGGTCTCCTGCCTAGCTGTAGTTGAGTCAATACCCTGGACAGTTAACAGATGTAGCTCACCCCAGATAAGAATATGGGAGAATGCTTCGGATATTGAGCCATAAGCAAACTCATCACGTATTGGAATTTTTCCCTACTCTTGGAATAGATGCAGAGGATCACCATACCCCATGATACCAGAACAGGATTGCTCCAACAAACTCTACATCTTGCCAGACTTGCTTTTCAGGTAATAATGAACAAAAGACAGAGGTTTAGAGATCTTTTTATTTTAATCGTTGTGCTTCATTTTCCAAATCTTATGCCTCTCTACATGTGTTGAAGCCCAAAGTGGGCACTTCCATTTTTAAATGGCCATTCATTCATCAGTTCACACTGATCAAGAGGGTTTCATAAAAGAAAAAAAGGGAACATTTGTCCCTGCAGTCCCCAGTTTCTTCTGTTCCCCAATTATTTGATTCCACTCCAAGCCATTGGTGTTCCCCAGCACTGAAAACTAGTTTAATTAATCTTTTTGGGGAGGGGGTTATTTTGAAAACCTGACAGACACTCATGAGAGAGATAATGGATTGATGGTGAACACTTGAGGGGGCCCCCGGCATGCTCATCATTTGCGAGGTAGGGTACGTTCAACATCATCCTGGTAAGATCAAGCCCTCCAGGACAAAAAATGAAAGAGGCATTTAATTGGAACACTTAGCAATCACAAAACCAAGACAGAGGTTAAATTGTTTTGAGCAAGAGAAATTAATACATTAAAGGTTACATTTCCAACTGTGAGGCTGCCGAGCCAGGCTCTTATGCAGTGTCAGAATTACATAAGGCAGAAGAAATGGCTCTGAAATGATTGTGGAATCATTAACAAAAGCCAAGGCAGAGTAAGACATTTCCCAGCAGGAGGGTGTGAAGAAGAATAAAGACATGGAGAGAGCTCATTAAGAATGAATTGCAGACCATAAACATTTGAAACCACTAAGTGTGGAGTTCTATCTGTTATCTAATGACTCAGAAATTATAAAACTAGCAATGACTTTCAGAAAAGGAGTTGACTTTGCAGGAGGTTGTTTGCCATTATACACACAAAAAAGGTATTTTTTTGAGTGGAGAAAATCTCTCATCTTTGTAAATCAGCACAATTTAAGCAACTTCAGCGGTACCCTGACAGATTTTTCTTCTGTATAATTACATATTGTCTCAGATTTAGTAACAAGAATATTGAAATGAAAGTACTGTATGGGGGAGGGGGAAGAAAGAGGAGGAAAAAAAGAGGAGGAGGAGACAAAGGTCCACACCTAACCGCCTGACTGCAAATTGATTCACCTCTTTGTCTTTGAAAAGATCTAGAAAAGCTAGGGAAACCTCTAGCTAGAAACTTGGAAAAATAACCACCACCACCACAACAACTGGGTACGGCTTTGTTTTGATTGAGGGCTATTCCATTTGGATTATTATTAATTGCTTGGTTCGTGGCTTTGACAAACATCTGACAGGCGAAGAGTCAGGCTGAATGAAATGAGATTATACATTCACAGTAGTTCCCCATGGACTGCAAGGGAAAAACAAAAGGGAAAAAAGAAAACTTGAAGGATTTAAGACTCCATGGTCTGGCCATGTGTGGAGTTCTTCATCTGCCAAAGTATTCTCATACTGTGTTTCCAAATGTCCTTTCCTTTGTGGTTCCACCAAATTTGAAATATGGCAGGAAGAAATGGTGTGTGTGTGTGTGTGTGTGTGTGTGTGTGTAGGGGGTGGATGGTGGTTTGTGCCTGAAGTTCTAAAATAACCCGGGTAAAATAACGTTGCAACATTACTATGCCCTTTCTGATACAGAATCACAGGGAATAGCTTTGGGAAACAAAGCTATTATAGGAAGTTTGGCTTTCTGAATGCGTAAAGTTTTAGTGGGGAGAATTTTGAACAAGTAGCTTGTTGGCCATTAAGGGCTATCATATAGAGAGCTGCCAGTTTTTGTGCCCTTCTATTGACATTTCATTTTAATGCTTGCACTTCATTTTCTGCCATAAGAAATAGACAAATGGACAAATAGTCTACCCTTCCCAAAAGTTTGGAGGCTATTGTTTATAATTCAACTTATAAAGAGGGAGCAATATCTTTGGCACTAGTTGGCTTGGCTTGACTCTCAACTGGAATCATATCCAGAGGACGAGCACTCCCTGTTACAGATGCCTTCAGAACCATTTGGAGAGTGGAAATGTCTGGCCTTTGAACATGTAGAGATGCCATGAGAAAAGAATGAAAAAATTATTGTCCTCCAGGGAAATAAAAGATAATCATAGGATCCTTTATATAATAACAGATATAGAGATATAATAGATAAAATAATATCTATAACAGATTTAGGCTTAGAATTAGATATAGATACGCTACAACAGTATCTATAATATTTTATATAAAAACAATAATAATAACTCGCATTTATACAGTGCTTTGAGATTTGCAAAACACATTAGATATGTTATCTCATTTTATCCTTACAACAACTCTGAGATGTAGGTGCTATTATCATCCCCATTTTTAGAGATGAGGAAACTAAAACTGAGAGAGGTCAAGTGACTTGCTCCGGGTTGCACGACTTGTGTCTGAGACAAGATTTCAATCTGTGTTCCTCACTTTTAAGTCCAGCATTGACAGGACCTTCAAGGTCACCTAGTCCATCCATTTTGGAGGTGAGGAATTTGAATCCAGAGAATTTATGACTTGACTAACATCACAATGAGCAGTAAATGACAGAGGTTGGATTTGAACCCAGCTCCTCTGACTCTAAATCTGGCATCCTTGACACCACACTATGATCTGACATATAATATTAATCACTAAAAAACTAAATATGAGAGATAATGAAAAGAGCTTCAGGTATAGCATTTAGTCGATTTGTTGAGTAATGACAGATCCCAATGGGATGGAATGGAGTGGAATATACAGAGGACTGAGATCTCTCTTGAGGAACCAGTAAGTGGAAATGAGCTTAAACTGTATCATGAGGGATTTAAATAGATATAAGTAAAAGTTTCTCACAGGTGGGACTTGTTCTCTAAGGGAAGTTGTGACATTTCCTTTAGGATAGATTCTCCACAGTGTAAGATAGTCCTAAATCATGGGACAGTAAACTTCTTGAGGTCTTTCCCAAACCTCAAATTCTGTGATTTGTCACTCATAATATGCTTGATATTCTGACAGATGAAAAAAATGAAACTGTTGTTTGTTAAGAAAAGAAAATTTTGTTAACATCAGAAACTAGGATAACTATCCATAGACCAAGTTGTCACTCATAATATGCTTGGCAGTCTTTTGACAGATGAAAATATCTCGGTTGGGTCCAATAGTATGCATGTTACATGCCTATTTGTTTGAAGGGACACAGGTGGGTATCAATCAACCATTCAACCAATCAGCAAGCCTTGAATTAGGCAGTATGCAAAGTTCTAGGGATGCAAATGCAAAAAGAGGTAGTCCCTGACTTCAAGCAACTCAGGAACATTGACATTTAAGTACTATCTATGTGAAAGGGAGACCTTGGACCTAGAAAAAGGCGAAAAACAATTATCTCAGAGGGAATGGCACTAGTTTTATATCACAAAGAGCAGAATGACATAGAATGGGGAGAAGAACATTTAGTTAAAGTAGCCACCCTATGTAAATCTCCCTTTGGTAAGGGAGACCACCAGATATGCTTTGGAGTCATTGCTACCTTGGTGATTCTTTTCCTCTGCGTCTATGTTGCAGGTATATAAATCAATGTCCACTTTATTAAAATATGATAATGCTGATTAGGAAGATAGTGCATTGTAGTGAAGTAAGTAGGACTTGTCTTGTTATCAGGAAGACCTGGGTTTAAGTCATGCCTTTGAGAGATAGTAGTTGTGTGATTCTGATCTGCATCATTGGAGGGAAGGTCCAACAATAGGAGTTCCCTACACTGATGAAATTACAGGTGGAAACTCTATCTCTTATGCATGCCTCACTAATAGGCTGATGATTTCAATTCCTTTCAATTCAATAAACATTTTGAAGTGTCTCCTATGTGCCAGGCACTGTGCTGAGTGCTGGGGATACAAATTAAAAAAAAAGTAAGATAGACACCTGCCTTCAAGGAGCTTATGATCTAATAGGGGAAGATAATATACAAAAAGGAGCTGAAAGGGTGTTACAGTGGGGAGTGAAGACGGATCACCAGGTGTACCAGAGAGTATTCAATGAGGGTGTATTATGATATGTGCAGTTGAAACTAAGGAGAACCACTGACAGAAATGAAATGTTACCTGGAAAGTTCTGAACCCTCTATAAAGAAAACGAGACTTTGGGAGGAGTTTATTGCTTGGCCCTCCAGCCCTCCAATCATAGGAGAGAAGCAACTAAGTGCTTAGAAGATGCTGAGTATCAAAAACTGAGTCAGTCTGCATGGTGATGAGAATTCAGGTGCTCAGCTTATCCTGGCGGAGGCATGATGGAGTCAAACCAATCAGAGCCACTGATGGAATATGGAGAGATGATGATTTATGATCTTCAATTAAAGTCAAACTCTGATGCCTTATCAACATATTGAAGTGACCTCAGGTTTTTGAAGGCTGATACAGTGAATATAGTGAAAATAATGAAAATTTCTGGGAGGTCTTCCTAAATTGGAAAGATTTTGAATAAAAATCCCATGCTGGAATGAGTGGTGGTTGTCCAAAAATCAATCAGACCTACCAGGTACTGATTTTTTTTGGTCATAGTAGTTCATGAGATTATGATTTGTCTGTGAAAAGAATATCCACACTGAAAAAGATCATAGATATTTTGAGGAATTGAAATAAGAAAATGTTTATGGTGTTACCACTCTCAGTCATGGGATCATTTAGGCTTAAGGTTAACCCTAAAATATAAAAATATTCTAGGAATCAAACACTAAAAGGGGCAACCATATATAATATTGGAAAAACTAATTCTTTCCCATTTCTGATATTATTCTACCATGAATTTAATTCAATTCAATTCTATAAACATCCCTTAAGTACCTGCTACCTACAATGCACAGTGTTGAGTGCTGGAAGATAGTTTCAGTTCATCAATTTACCCAAAAATTGACAGCAGGAACAGTTCTCATTTCTGTTTGGATGCTACGGTGGGTAGACACAACCTGAATGGATGTCTGATGTAGTTTTTAGTGTCTACAATTGCTTTTCCAGGGGCCATCAACATCAATGATTCTGCCTTGTATTTTGGGAGCATGATATTTCTGCTCAAACTGAACCATCCCATTCATACCTGCTACACTCAATCTTTGAGTAGTGTTTTCATGGTACTATTGATTTGGTTGACCATGTTCCAAGGTCTCATTATGGGTGACCATGCTATTTAATGCTAAGTAGAGTTAAAAGATATTACTGCTATAACTTGTCCCAAATCATGGGAAGGCTGTTTCACAATTGGATGGTAGATCAGAGAATGCCGTTATTTCATAGACCTCTACTTTGGTCTGAACATGGCTGCTATGCTAATACTAGATTCTGTGAATTTGGCCAAAAAATGCACTGACTTTTTGGTTAGTATTTTCTCATGGCTCTACGAACAGGGCACTGTTTGACTACATCCTGCCAAGGTAGCAGAAGTCAGGGACAGCTTTCAGGTTTGTGATGCCAACAAAGATTTTGGTTGTATGCAAGAGTTTCCTTGGTCCAAGTTAATATGTGACCCAAGTGTTCAGGATGATTAATAATCTGGAGTGTGGTACTGTTTTGGAAATGAGATCCAACAAAGTCCTTGGCATAATTCTTGAATGACAGACTACCTAAAGGCTTTCTGTACAAGTTAGTAGATAAAGGTGGAATTGTTTCTTGATGACTCAGAGGCATATCTGAACACCAGTTTAGGATCATAGAGTCCATTAAAGGAATCTTAGACATTTTGTCCTGGAAGGAACCTCAAAGAGAGATCATTTTGTTTAAACCCTTAATTTTGCAGATAAGGAAACTGAGACTGAGAGAGATTAAGAAGGTAAATTCAAGTTTATATTTCCAGTGAGTGGAGAAAGCTAAGAAGCTAAATGGTTTACCCAGGGTCAAATAGCTATTAAGTGCCAGAACAAGAACTTGAATCTAGGTCTTTGCTTTGAACCAGAAGCCATGATCTTTCCACATTGCCATACGGATGAGGTGGGGCCAGATTATGGTACACTTTGAAAGCCAGGAAAAGGTGTTTGGATTGGATGAAAAGTGTGATAGACAATGAATAAAGCAACCAATAGTATTAATCAAATACTTACTGAGCATTAAGGAAAGAAAGAAAATACAAAAACAGTTCTTGCCTTCAAGAAGCATATGTTTTAATGGGAGAGATGACATATACATATATAGGCACATATAACATATATCCAAAGTAGATACACCATGATCTTAGAAGGGAAGGTACTAATAGCTAGAGAAACATAGGGTCTCCTGAAGAAGGATACATTTGAGGTAGGAATTTCTTTTATTTATTTATCTTTCTATTTCATCTAGGCTGAAAGTACAGTGGCTATTCACAGACCTGGTTCTTCTTTGATTTAGCATGAAAGCTTCAACCTACACTATGTCCAATGTGGTCCAGTTTTCCCGTTTTCCCCTCTTAAGGTAACCCATCCCTTCCCCCCAACTCCTCACTCCTAGGGATTCACTATATCAAGGCCAAACGTAGTGTATATGCCTCTTTGGTTTTGCCCACTGTGGCTCAGATCTCCTTCATTCAAGAGATCTGCCAGCCTCAGTCTCTCTAGTAGGAGGAATTGCAGACATGTGCCACCACACTTGGCAGGAAGAAAGTTCTTAAACAGAAGAGTGTGACATGACAAAATCTGTCTTGAAGCTGCAAGTTTAGTTTGTTATTGATATGTAGGATGAATCAGAGTTGGGGAGACTAGAAGCTAGAAAACCAGTTAAACATATCCAAAGTTTATCGTTACAACCATGGGCAAGACTCTGAAAGTAGATTTAAGAAAATTGGAGATATAGAAAAATTTGCTTTACATTATTAGTGACTACCAATGAAGTGAATTTTACTTTACTTGGCCCTTTTGGATTGAAGTATAGATCAGAAGGAAAAGCAAGATCTTTGCCTCTAAAGAAGTTCCAAAGGGTTGTGCTAGAGGTGAATGGATGTGCATTATGGTAGGACCTTGTGAGTCCAATCACTCAGGTTCCTAGCCTCTAAGACATCCTTGACTCTTCTCTTTCCCTCACCACCCACCTCACTTCTACTAGTTATCAAGTCTTACTGATTCTACAGCCATAACATCTCTCATATCCGTCACCTTCATGCCACTAATATGATGATGGCTTAATTCAGGTCCTCATTGCCTTTCATCTGTACTACTGAAAAAGCTTTCTCTTTGCTGTCACTGTCCCAGGATGTTTGCATTTCCAATACATTCTACACAGAGCTATCAGATAGATATTCCTAAATCCAAGTCTAACCATGTCACTCTCCTGTTTAAAACAGATTTTCATGGTCTCTAGGAATGAATAAAAATTCCTCTATTTTATGTTTAAAGTGCTTCATAATCTGGTTCCAGCCTACCTTTCCAGTATTAGCCAGCATGGTGGATAGATTGCAGGGCCTGGAGGCAGGAAGACTTGAGTTCAAATCCTGTCTCAGACAGTTATTAGCTGTGTGACCCTGGACAAGTCACTTAACTTCTGTTCATCTCAGTCTCCTCATCTATAATAATAGCACTGTTGTTGTGAGTCTCAAAGGAGATACCATTTGCAAAAAGAGCTTAGCACCAAGCTTGGCACATGGTAAGTGCTATATAAATGTTCATCGTTGTTATTATGATTAGCTATTACTACCCTTCATTACTCTATGATGCAGTCAAGTTGACCTTGCCATTCCTTGTACGTGCCCTTCTATGACCCATCCCTTTGCATATAGCCTCATGACAGGAGTGCACTTTTTCTGTCCTGCTAGCTCCCTTCCTAGCTCTGCTCAAGTGCCCCCTCCTACATGAAAACTTTTCTTGAGTTTTATAACTGCTAGACCCACCACCTTGAATCATTTTATATTTACTATGTATGTATTTTGTATTTGTGTTATTTTCTTCTGGTAGAAGTTCCTTGAAGTTAGGGTCTGTTTCATTTTTTTAATAAGTTTTTCATATGCCTGGCACCTAACCCGGTAGCTCTCACATTCTTAATAAATAATTGTTCATTGATTGATGGTTATCATGACTTAAACAAAGGGAGAAGACAAAGTATTAATAAAGATAGGAAGAGAAGAGCAAGATGGAAATGGGAAGACTCATGGATCATCTTAGAACTCTGAATTAGGAATGTTAAATTGATGCAGAGGGTAATTTGGACTCATTAACTAAAATTTGATTAGCCTTTAACTTTAAAAGCAGCTAACCATAATGCAATAGTCTTCAATATTGGTGAATTTCTCAGTATTGCTAACCCTTCTGAATAATTGCCAAATTCTCTATGTATGATATCAACACTTTGGTTCCATGGAGCATTATTGGTGTGGAACTACGAGAGTATTTTTTTCCACATTAGGAATCCTGCAAGCAAACAAACATAAAACATCCCATTGTTCTTATCTCATTGTGAGTGAAAGCCACACAGATTCTGGGAGTGTACAGATAACATTGTTCTGTTATAGCTAATCAGACAGAATGCTAGCCCAGATCTTGCCAACGATGATAGGTATTTTGAGATACCCAGGGGAAAAGAGTAGCATAATGAACTAGAGTTTGTAGAAGGAAGACCACCATGGATTTCCTCATTTCTACCTGTGCTAACACATGACTAGATATTGCATAAAAGTGTGGATTTGTTGATGCAGATGCAGCAACCTGTAGGAATATTGATGTTTCCAAAGGGCTTTATTGCATACCTATATTCAGGGAAGCATATAAGAAGCAATTGGTGCGGTGTACTGATAAATATTGGGAGTTCCCTTTTACCACTAATAATGAAGCTTTGGTGCCCTCTTAAATAAATAAACAGATTAGCGTCTCCTGAATATACAAAGTGTCCTATAGCCATGAAAGATGTGTGTGTGTGTGTGTGTGTGTGTGTGTGTGTGTATGTGTGCATGTGTGTATGGGCCAGTGGGGGGGATGGAGGAAGATTAAGGTGTTAAGTGGGATTGTTGCCCTTAAAACACATGGGAGTTTCTAAACACATGGGGATCAGAGGAAGTAGAGGTAAATCTGTGTAGGGTGTGTGAAAGTTTTGATAGGAATACTTTGCCCTGATCACAAAATATAGATTGGGGCAAAAGAAGACTATCAAAATAAAATAAAAACTTTAAAGAGAAGAGAATTATAAGCACATACATATTCTCTTTTTCTGCCCACATACATATGTACACACATATGTGCGATCCAAGGAAGAACTAAAAAAACATTACATGCCAAGTTTAATGTTTCCCAGCCATGAGGGAATCTAGAGAAGAGTTCAAAATGAAGGGAAAACAATACCTCAAGAACAATAAAATGCCAGTCTTTGAAAGGAAACACACATTCCCAGAAAAGAAAAAGTCCTCTGAAACAAACCACTCTGAACACCCACAAACCACAGTCAAAACAAAATTTAGAAACAGGGTGTGGGGGGGTTGGGACCAAGACTAGGGAAAAACAAGAAAAGAAATACAAGAGATAAAAGAAAACATATAGTATAATATTTCATCCGCTGATATTCCACAGTGAAACATGAGATAATCCTCAGTCAGAGGGGAATATTCCTTCAGAATTCACTTGCGGCTTTGCTACTCATGAGTACTCAGAGCTTCAGTCTGCTGGCAGACCTGGAGGATTTTAAACAGCACAGTAGATAAGAACTAAGATTACCAATTCACTGTGGACCAAATAAAACCCCCTCACATACAGGTATATAAATATATCCCATGTTTATTTATAGCTAGGTATGTCCTGTATGGCTATCCATATACATGTACTGTAAACACAATACCCAAGTGAGCCTGAATGCACCAGGAAAAAAGATGTAAAAATTTCCAACAGTGGGACCCAAGGTAACAAAAGTAAAGGGTAATTTACCCTTTAGTTAAAAACCAAAGGAGCCTTTTTACTAGGGGCTGTTGGATCTATTCATGCCATTCAGGGAAAAAAATAAAAGAACTGCTTTGGGATTTTGAAGTAAAAATTCACAACCGGTATGTCTTTACTTCCTTTCCCTTCAACCAAGACATCCTTTGCTGGAGTCCTTTATCTAGTGCTTTGTATACATATTTTTAATCCTATACAAAAATGATAGGATGTCAAGAAGGATCTATAATAACACCATTTTTTTATTTCACTTCAAAGACTTGGCAATTTCTGATCCATGTGACATTCACACTCCTTCAGGGTCAAACAACATCTTGCAGCCTTCATAAAATGATTAAATATTTTAAACAGCTCCTGCTTATACCTCCATCGCCCCTCGAGACTGATACTGTTATCATTTTTGTCAAAGCTGGTTTCCATCCGCATTTGTCATTCCTGCTTGCATTTATGAGTTATCAATCGCCACGTCAAAATGCAAAATAACGGATGTTCTTTGGGCGGTATTGGATGGTCTATCTGGGGCTTTTAATCAATGCTGATTTTTATTTTCCATACCCGTACATAAATCTTTACCATTCTAGGCCACATAGAATGCGTTTGTACAAAACGCAGTGACAGAAGCAGTAGCTATATTATCAAACATTATACCTCGGGGCTAACTGAATATCAAGGGCTTTCAAAAGGGAACGCTGGGAATTACCGTGCGGAAGAGATGACTGCAGTGGAGAATGTAAGGGATCGGGTTGTTGCCATTTATAAATCAACAGCATGCAAGCTAATCCTTCTCACTTAAATGAAATCCAAATACTTTTTTTGGATACCCTGAAACTCAGCCCTTTTTCCTTTCTTCTCTTTTTGTAAGGGGGAGCTTGCATAATTTGCACAAATAATGAGGCACATTTCCCGATTTCATAAAGTTTCCCCCAGTTGCAGTGCTGGCTTTGTCCAGAAATGCCCTTTGTGAATCCGATGTTGGAATTTTCAGGATCTTGTTTCACCCCCTCCTAGTTTATCTCTCACTGACTTCACTTTGCCCTTCCAAAGGGCACTGGCCTACTTGAGTAAAGATCATTACAGAAATTCTTAAAGCCAGGTAACGCCAGTGCCCAGAAGAAACTAATGTGCGCTGACACCTTAGGCTACAGGCAAACACTTGGGTATCTTTAAAATAAAGCATAAAAGTATGAATGTACTCAGAACAGAATAAAGCACAGGTGTGCAGCCTAGAAGAGAGTCCAAGAATCCACAGGTATTCATGAGCATCCTTGAAAGATTAAAAAATATTAATAATGGCCTCCAAAGCATTCTAATTGTGATTGGCCTACTTCTTTATGGGTACCACTGCAAACTAATTGGCTTTTGTTTCTGCTCTGGGCCCCCACCTTGAGCTCCGGATGCACGGAGCACGCTACAGTCAATTAGCTCACAGAGCAGTACAGATAGTGTCAGAGTAGGGCCTGCAGTGGGAGAGGGTTCTGCTTAATTAGTTATCCTGGATTCAGAGCTGAAATTGAGGACTGAATGTGGTTCCTGAGACAACTAACTTTAATTTTCATAAAGCACCTATTACTACATAGTAGGTGCTTAATAAATACTTGTTAAATTAAACACTGAATCAGTTAAAGTCATAAAAATGCTTCCTGTTGTTTGGAAGGAGAAGGGAAGAGAAGGTAAGCTAAGTGACCAGCTGGCAAAGTGGTATCTAATAGCTGAGTGGGTTTTAGAACTCCTTTTAACTCAACAAGCATTTATGAAGTGCCTACTGTGTGTCATTCACTGTGGTAGGCCTTGGAGATACAGAGTCAAAAAGGAAAAAATCTCTCTCCTCAGCTAACTTACATTCTACTAGGAGAGAAACAGTATGCACACAGATAAATTGGTTTGAACAAAATAAATGCAAAGTTATTTAGTGGGAGGAGAAAGAGCAATCAGACTTGGGGGATATCAGGAAAGGCCTTATGTAGGAAATAAAGTCTGAACTGAATCTTAGAAGGAGCTGGGGATCTAAAAGGTGAGAAAACTTGGAAATTAAGAATTCTCACCAAATGAGCTTATCATTCTAAATATGACATATGAAGAAGACCCCCTCACTCAAATCAAGATCAAGTGCAAGTTATGTCATCATTTTCCTGATGTCATGGTCCTCTTTGAGAACCAAGGACAAACACAACCTGTGAGTAGCTTTTCCCCTCCCCCTCCCCTCCTGTTCCTTCTCCTGTCCTCTCCTCTCCTTGCATATTGCCATGGCCAAAGGCTGCCTCCTTTACTTCCAGTTTACTGGGTAGATTTTTTTCTCAAAAACCAAGCCTTAAACCCACCTCACTGTGGAGCTCATAGATTGGGCAATCAGTCCCTGTCCTCCTAGCACAGAGCAAGTGTAAATACTATTTAGTAACTGTTTCTCTTTTGGCCAGGAACCCTGAGGGTCTTCCTTTCCCAGTTTGATTTTTTTATGATTTTTTGATTAAGGGGGCCATTTCCTGATTAACTTCTTAAAGAGCCCTAATCACTGAATGAGGTTACCTCACTCACAGTGAGCACCTGAAAAGACTTTTGCCTAAAAGGACCAGGGTCTCCTAATGCATCCTGGGCCATCTCCAGTCATCCTGTTGAATATCTGGTCACTGGATCCAGATGGCTCTGGAGGAGAAAGTGAGGCTGGTGACCTTGCACAACCTCCCTCACTGAAATCAAAGTCAACTGCAAGTCATGGCATCATTTCCCTGATGTCATGGTCCTCTTCAAGAACGAAGGACCAACAACAACAACAACAAGAAGGAAGACCTCCAAATAGCGAGCTCAGAATCATTCCAGTTTGGTGCAAATCGTTGACTCAACCATGTTTCAAGAGGCGACATGTTGTGTATGGAATTCAGGCATTCACAGATTAACAAAATCAGTGAGTAGCCAGCCTTGTTTGGCAACTTGTATGTTCAATAAGCAGCAGGCAATGAGTTCAACAGAATGATGCTTGTCTACTGATGCCCTGAGGCATCATTCTTTCAAGGGTCAACCCTTGTCCTTCAAAGTCTTACCAACTTAATGTCCTCCCTTTCCATATTGTGCCAGATTCAGTTTTCAATTCTCCACTAAACTGTAACCTCTTCGAGGACATAGGGCAAGTCTTTTATTCCTTTTGTGAATCAAGCACAACAGAGGTGTCAAACACATGTGGCCCACAATACTCCTGACTGCTTTCTGGAATCAGATTAAAATGTAATTGGGAACTATTTAACAAATTAACAAAGGTACAATAAAACATAGGTAATATTAACGTGTGGTTTCCCATAGGGATCCTTATGTAGGATTTGGTGGCTCTTTTTTCTATTTGAGTTTGACACTATTGATCTTTTGGAATTTGGAATCTTAAACTGGAAGAGACTTTAGAGGCTATCTAATCCAACTCCTTCATTTTACAGAAGTGGTAACTGAGGCTCAGAGAAGTTACATGATTGGCTCACAGTTACAACATTAGTATCTGGGACAGGATTTGAACCCAGATATTGCTAACTCCAAGTTTGGTACTATTTCTACTATACTGTACTGTCCCAAACACATGGCACAGGATCTCACATGCAGTATCTGTTCAAGAAATACTTATGGCCTGAAAGGCTTTATATGTATCAGAAAATTTACGTCTAAGAGGCATAAAGTGGGTTTATTGATTCTGCTCCCATGCATGTCCATTTGGTCTTCAAGTAAAAAAGTCACATACTTGTTTTGAAAACTAAGCTAGGTTGATTTTGCTGCAGTTTACTGTTCAGTTTCTTTAAAGATCATCTTTAAAGGGACATCAGTTCCCTTTGGAAATGCTCTCCCCCTCCTTGTCTTGTTTTGACTCCTTTCACGAGTATTATTATTGTATGCTAATATATGATATATTAGTATATATATTATAATTATCTCTGTACTCTTCCACACCCACACCTTCTTTACAGTGGTTCCCTATTAACTTAAGAATCATGTATAAAGTTCTCTGGCATTTAAAATTCTTCATAACCTAAAGCCTTCCTTCCTTTTAGGCCTTCTACCTTACTCCCTTACATATACTCTGTGGTTCAACTACACTGCCCTACTTGCAATTCCTTGACCATGAAATTACATTTTCCACCTCTATGCCTTTGCACTGGCTATTCCCCATGCCAGTTATGCCCCACCTCTCACCTCTGCCTCCCAGTTTCCCCAGCTTCCTTTGAGACTCAGCTCAAATCCCACTTTCTGCTAGAAGCTTTTCCCTACTGCTCATTCTTTCCCCTTTCTGATGACTTTACATCTACTCTCTTCCTCTCCTCTCCTCTCCTCTGCTCTCCTCTCCTCTTCTTTTTCTCTCTGTCTGTCTGTCTGTCTGTCTGTCTGTCTCTCTCTCTCTCTCTCTCTCTCTCTGTGTCTCTTTCTCTCACTTATTTACTTATTTACATGTTGTAAACTCCATTAGAATGTAGCCTCCTTGAGGGCAAGGATCATATGGTTATTGTTGTTGGGTTTTTTTTTGGTGGTGGTAGTCGTTTTTTGCCTTACTTTGAATTCTGAGAGCTTAATACAATACCTGGCACAATAAGCATTTAGTAAATGCTTTTTTGACCGACTGACTGGTTGACTATATGATACATGAGTTCTTTGAAGCCTTGACCAAGGTCTCATCTCTTTCTTTAAGGATCAAATGAGGCAGCACCTCTTCCATGAAATTTTTCCTTTTTCCCATCTCCCAGCTGAAAATGATCTCTCTCTACTCAGATTTCTCGTTATACTTTGCCCACTCTTGTCCTTTGCACATAACAATCTCACTTATATCTTAACTATTTGTGTACCTGTTGTTTCTTCCTTCTTGAAAGTTTCTGTGGTCTTTACAACCTTTATAACCTGGAAACATATCGATATTGGCATCCCTATCACCTAATATAGTACATTACATATAGTAGGTGATCAATAGATGTTTGTGGAATTGAATTGATTATGAGTTGATGCTCTAAGGGAAAAGTGATAGGTGTGTGTTTGCCAGAAAGGAGAAAAGAGGTGTTGATATGGGAAACAGGAGGATGCCTCCAAACAAATTCATCTATGTAACTTTTTGCCTGGTCCCCACACACATTCCTCTCTCCAGCTTCAGCTATTGATCCACTACCATAGGTTGTTGACTTTATATTAGATAGATAAGAGGAAAGGAAGGCATTGGGAAGTTAATGAGGATTAATAATAGGGAGCATAGTGGGGAGGATTAATAATGGAGAATATGTCAGGGAAGGGGGAAAAACAGGGCAAAGGGAAAGGCTCTAAGAGGCTGAAGAAGGGATTCAACTGATGAGACCGCACCTAGAGCCTAGTCATATCTTTCCTATGATTTCCCAATATGAGATTGTTCTATAGTCTGGCATGTGCTTTAAGATAAAAGCTATTGTCAGGATATAGCTCCATTTGGGAGTTCTCAGTACAGACAATAGTATAGCTTTCTCTTCAGTTGCAGGCACTCATATGTGCCCTATGGCTTTTCTTGAGTATAACACATAAGTGTAATCCTGGGTATGATGTTTATCATAATTCTAAAGTAGTTTTTACAACACAGTCATTGTCATTATCATCATCAATATTCTCCTCCATGGGGCACTCATCAATTCACTTCAGTTCAAATGTGTAAAGTGTTATTGTGTACATGGCATGATTCTACAAGCTGAAGATACAAAGAAGAATGAAAAAAGGAATAGTTCCTGCCTTCAAGAAGCTTACTTATTGCTTGAGGGGTATATATACATGAATATATATACAACAAGGGATATTTAGGAGGGAGAGAAGGCTAACCACTTGGAGGATTCTAAGGAAGCTTAATGGTTGAGGTTAGTCAACAAACACTTATTAAGCTCTAATTGCCAGAGAATGTGCTAGATGATGGGGAAACAAAGGTTCCCCACTCTTGAGGAACTCACATTCTGATGGAGAAGATGTACCGCGATGATAGAATGTAATCCCAGAGAGAAAGAACTAGCGTCAGGAGGGTCTGGTAAAGGCTTTCTGCAAGAGGTGGGGTAGGTTTTGAATTGTGTCTTAAAGGCATCCAGGAAAGCTAAGAGTTGGCATAGGGGAAAAGAGTATTCCAAATAAGAGGTACAGCCTTTGGAAAGGCAAGTTGTTGTTTATCCTTTGTTTTCTAAAACAACCAGTAACATCATGGGGTGATGTCTTGATTTGCACACGAATTAGATTTAAGTGAGGCAGAGTTTCATGAACTCAACAGCCTCACTCTTCCTGAGTCATCAAAGTCCAATGGCAAGACAAAAGTCAGGGCAACTAGCAATGGTCTGGGATGCAGTGGATGAACTTGACATCTTCGATGACTTTGATGACAAGCTCCAAGCCCTTGGCAGCGCCTTTTTTCAGCTACCTTCGTGGCCACTGGAACAAGTTATTCTCATCCACTCATTCTGCTGGGGGATGTCTTCATATGCTTGGGGTAGACATCCGCATAATTCACCAATGGGTTTGAGGTTTGTAGATTACTCTCAACCTGGTTTAGTCCATCTGCCAACATGGTTTTCCTGGGGTGTGGCTGCTGCACATGCTACAGCTTCTTGGAGCTACAGGTAAGACTTGGGTGAAGGTGGACACCAAAGGTGGATGAAAAGCCCTGAAAAGGGTTTGGCAAGCCCTCACACCAGACTGCTAGTCCTCCCTGAATAACCCATACACCCCAGAAAGGCAAATATTCGAGAGATGGAGCATCATATATGCAGACTAGCAAGTAGTCCAGTGTAGCTGGATTTTAGGGAGTATAGAGAGGAATGATGCAAGAGTCTTTAAAGGTAAGAAGGGGTCAAATTGTGAAAGGCTTTAAATGCCAAACACAGACTTTAATATTTGATCCTGAAAGTAATAGAAAGCCAATTTATTATAATTTACTGAGTGAGTGTGTGTGTGTGTGTGTGTGTGTGTGTGTGTGTGTGTGTGTAGGTGACATGATCAGATCCGTACTTTAGCAAAATCATTTTGGCTGATGAATTAGCAGAGGATGGATTGGATGGGAGATGTCTGAGGCAGGAAGACCTAATTGGTCCATTGCAATAATCCAAGCAAGAATTGATAAGGGCTACAACTAGGGTGTGAGCTGTCTGAGTGGAGAGAAACAGATGTCTATGAAAGATATTGTGAAGGTAGAAATGATATTTAACAATAGATTAGATGTGTGATTAGCTATATGAGTGAGAGGGAGGAGTTGGTGATGAGATTGCAAGTTGGAGTGACTTGGAGGAAGGTGGTACTCTCTATGATAGATTGTGAACTCCTTGAGGGCAGGGACTATCTTTTGTTTCTTTTTATATACCCAGTGCTTAGTGCAGGGCCTGGCACAGAGTAGGTGCTTAATAAATATATATTGACTGACAGATAGTACTAGAGAAATTGAGAAGGGGGGAAGGTTTGGATGAAAAGCTAAAGAGTTTTGTTCTGGACATTCTGAGTTTGAGATAACTAAGGGACATCCAAATCTAGATATAAAAAAGCAGTTGGTGATACAGGATTAGAATTCATAAGAGAGACTAGGGCTGGCTATATAAATCTGGGAATCATCTGTTTAAAGATAATTGAATCTGAGGGAACTGATGAGATCGCCAGTGGAGACAGTATAGAAGGAAAAGAGAAGACAGCCTAAAGTGGTGTCATGGGGGACACCCATGATTAGTAGGAGTGATATAGATGAAGATCCAGAAAAAGAGACTGAGGAATGTTCAGACAGGGAGGAAGAGAATCAAGAGAAATCAGCATGATGACCCCCCAGATAGGAGAGATTATGCAAGAGGAGAGAACTGACAGTTTCAAAGCCTGAAGAGAAATCAAGAAAGATGGGGATTAAGAAAAGGACATTAAAATGGACTTTGGAGAGAGCAGTTTCAGTTGAGTAGGTAAGGTGGAATGCCAGATTGCAGAATGATGAAAACTAAATTAAAAAAATTTACTGTAATATTAATATTATAAAATGAACAATTTTGAAGACTTTTAGAAATTGAAGAATAATTAAATGAGCAGAACTAATAGAACAAGTTACACAATAACAATACTAAATCAAACAAAAAAAACAACTTGGAAAGTTGTAAGAACTATGTTCAAAACAATGAGCATTCATGGAACCATAGTTGAAATACATTATCTATTACAGAGTGATGATGGATTTGGTTACAGAATTACATATAACATATACATCTATCTGTCGATCTGTTTGTCTATCTATCTATCTATCTATTTATCTATGTTTTGAGTATAGCCATTCAGGGAATTTATTTCACTTGAGTAGGCATATTTGTCATGCAAAATTCATTTTTTCTTTTCTTTTTTCAATGGGGTATGGAGTAGTAGGGAGAGAAATTAGATTTGTGTTAATTATAGAGTAGGGGGTGCTACAGATATGGAATATTGCATGCACTTTCAGATGAGGTCACTGCATCATTAGTTTCACTAAAGTGTTTTACTTTGTTACAAGAGACCTCTCACAGAGCAGAGATAATTCATACATATTTGTAATGTAAAAACAAAATACATTAATAAAACTTTAATTAAAAAAAGATTAGAGTGAGAGAAGTGGGAGTTCTGAGGTTGCATCTGACCAGAGACTTGAAGGAAAATAAGAACTCCTCTGAGTGGAGATGACAAGGATATGCATTCCAATCATAGAAGATAGCGGATGTGAATTCATGGAGGTGGGGAGACAGAGTAGTGAGTGTGGGGAAGAGTTATAAAAATAGCCCTCTTTGTCTGGAACATGGGCTTTGTCTGGAACATAGGGAGTAGCATGACATAAATCTGGAAAGGCAGGTGGAAGCCAGATTGTGGAGGTCCTTAAATATCAGGCTAAGTTTGTATTTTACTCGGTAGGCAATAAAACGGCTGAAATTTTGAGCAGAGCAGTGAAAGGGTTAGACCTCTGCCTAAGGAATATTATTTTGGTTGCTGTGTGGTAGATAGATTGGAGAAGGAAAAGAATGGAAGCAGGGAGATCATTTAGGAAGATATTACAATATCTCAAATGAGAAATGATGAGGACCTGATCTGGTGTGGTAGCCATGTCAGTAGAGAGAGAAAGGGTTAGATGATGTAGAATTGACAAAACTTGACAACAGATTGGATATGAGAGCTGACGAAGAGGGAAGAGTCAGGGATTACTCTAGTATTACAATCCTGGATGAAAGGGAAGATACCTTCAACAGAAATAGGGAAGTTTGGAGGGGATATCAGTTTAGGAGGGAAGATAATGAGTTCTGTGTTGGACATGTTTAACTTGAGACACGCTCAGGATATCCAAAAGGAGTTATTCAGCAGAGAGTTGACAATGCATTAATAAAGTTCAGGATAGAGTACCTAATGTTTTGTGGTTTTGTCCTACGTGCCAAATGAATAGAATTATGTAGACCTGGTCCATGGCCTTTAGAAATTTAGAACCTAATACATACACACACACACACACACACACACACATACACACACAAACACAGACACGCACACATGCACACACCTGTATTTGTAGCACACAGTCAATAGGAGGAAAAGACAATTAAATTTTCACTTCACATGCAGGACAATTAAGCGGTGTAATCTATGAGTGGATGGCAGATAATAAGCACTTTATAAGTGATCGTTGACTGACTGGAAAGCAAAGTTCATAATTTGGGTGAAAGGCTGTAGTATTACTTACAGTATAATAAAAATTCATTAAGCCTGGCACTGTTTTAAGTGCTGTGGATGCAAAAAAGGAAAAGAAAGACAGTCCTTGCCCTTAAGGAGTTTGCAATTTAACTAGGGAAGAAGACACACAAAAAGAAGCTGACGGTGGGGGATGGGCAAAGGATGTTCAACATGCGGCATGATGATATCATAGTTGAAAGCAAGCAATGCAAGCCACTCATGGCAAGCAGGAAGGAGTCAGAGAATATCTGTTTATACTCTGAAGTGGGGAAGGGAAGTTGCCTCACACATTTCCAATGGGATATTAAACTCAATGGTGATCTCGTGGTCTTTTCTTCCTTCTTCTCTTCATGTCCAAGAGAACTCACGTTAAGTCCGATGCTTACCCGTTCATCAAAGTTTGTTTGCAACTTTTTGGATTGGCATTGTTGGAGTGACTCAGGAATTGATGGGATCACAGAATCGTCCATGTGAGTATGTGAATCTTTGTTCTATTACCAAATATACTTTATATTCAATAAACCCAATTGTCTTTATTATTGCTACATGGTATCCTTACTATTCCTCATCTGCCACTCAAGCCCTAGGGTCGGACAAACAGCCTTTCATGAAATATATATTCAAATACTGCCCACCCCCCCATCCAAGTTCCTGAGGTGATTAAAAGCAATTCTGGAAGATAAATAAAAGTCACCCACAAGAAGATTAAAAGCAATTGTCAAGGAGGTTACCTGGGATCTCTAGAACTCCCAGATAAAATTCCAAAAACTGCTTTTATTTTCTTCCTGCCCAAAAGGCCCACAGTTGGGTCCTAGATCAATCTACCTGGGGGCAAAATGAATCCCAACAGCCTCAGGTTTGCACCACAACTCTGACTCTTTGTAAGTGAGGTGACCATACTATAAACAACTGCCTTGGTTATTTGGTTATCTCAATGAAAATTCAGCAATCTAATAAATGCGCTGTATTTTTCACAATCCACTTTAGTACAGCTCACAGACATATATGGCCTATGAATGAGAAGAAAGGGAAATCTTCCGTAGTGGGTCTGATGATAGTCTGAGATAATGGGGGATGAGATAGCCCGTCAGAGGAAGGCAACACACGCATGGGAAAGAATGGTGAGCTGATTGGACCCTCTAGGAAAAGGTGGGGAAAATGGACAATTTTATTTTAAGAATTAATTTAATTTTCATTTTTTTCCTCATTCAGCTTCTCTATCAAAATGCTGATATTTATGCATAACTCTGATTTGAACTCAATATTTGTTCTGTTAATAAAAATAGATAGCTTTTATCTTGTGCTCTAAGGTTTGAAGGGTTTTATATATATATATATATATATATATATATATATATATATATAACTAGGATTTATAATTTTATATAAACAAATTTGTGTGAATCAGGAAATAAGATAACATTGCTTTCTATTTGGGACAGATAGTAAAGACTATTAATTCTGGCATTCTAAAGTTTGGACTTTTTATTCGTTGGCATATATAGGTTGGAAACACCACTTCTGTTAAGGGATAGGGAATTTGATGCAGTAGAAAGAACATTGGATCTAGAGACTAAGTTCAAGTTTCATCTCAGACACATTACATGAATGACCTTGGCTAGGTTATTTCAATATTCTGGAGCTTGGTTCTTTCATCTGTACAATAAGGGAGTTGGACCAAATTCCTTCCAAGGTAGGCCCCTTCAAGTTCTAAATTTATGATCCTATGGAAGTAAAAATACTCTTAAAACATATTCAATACAGATTAAGCTCTTCTACTGATTTTATAGTAGGATGATCTTTAAAGAATATTTCTCATATTTATTTTAATTTTGTGACAAGCAAGTTCAGGGAAGAATGCAGTGAAGTTTAATTCAATTTTTGGATTTATTTAAAATCTACGTGATGACTGTTCTGTCTTGTCTTAACAGCTTGTGTGTCAATAAAACTGAGTGAAATCAAAGGAAAACTCCAAATGATATTATTACAAATTCATTCAATATGAGGAGGAGTAAAAAAGTTGGCAAAGCATCATACCGCTTCTCTAACGACAGGATAGATCTTTGCTTATGCTGCAAAACTGACAAATAGCTCTTCTTGTGGAAAATATGCTGGGAATATGAACAAATGGGAGCTACTTCATCATTCACAAAGTGTCAAAATCAGTACCAAATCTCCAGATTGGCTTCTAGGGGTGAGGTGCAGGGAATCCTGAACTGATATGATGCAATTTGTTTTGATGTGTAATATGCAGTTGCACAGGGAGATTTGAGAGGGGTTGGTATATTCAGGGGAGAGGGCAGAAAACATCGTGAGCCCCAGTGCTTTTAACTTTTATGGACTTATATAGACAAAACAATGAACTGTATTCAAAAATGAAATTAACTCAGTCCCTTCAAAACTGTCCCTCCCCCTAAAGAACCTATGGGATTAAAGAATTTTTCCACAGAAAAGTAAATACAAAACATATAAAAGGAAGTACAAAGAAATTTCAGGGGTGAGGACTTTAGTAGCTTGGGGAGAGTGAATCAGCATAGGCTTCCTGAAGAAGGTAGCCTTTGATATAAACTCTGAAGGAAACTAGGAATTCTGTGACTTGGAAGTGAAGAGAAGGTGCATCTCAGGCATGGTGAGTGTATGTTTAGGCCCTGGCAAATAATGCCATATGAAACTGTGGAGGATGGCATGCTCAGAAACATCATGTCAAGCTGTTTAATCTACTGTCACTCAACAGTGTCCTTTTTGAGGTTTCTCTGCCCATGCGGCAGGATGCAGAGCATACATACAACCAAGGAAAGGATCAGACAATTAGAAACATTCTTACATAGTTAGAGAATAATAAGAGAGTAAGGGCAACCAGAATATAAGCCATCTTGGAGTGGGGGGGAGGGTAGAAATGGGGAGAAAATTTGCAATTCAAAATGTGAAAATCTAATTCAAGTCACCTGGACCAGATGAACTGCTTCCTTAGGTACTGAAAGAACTTCCGGGGATGATTACAAAGCTACGGTCATTGGTATTTGAACGATCATAGAAAATGGGGGTAATACCATGAAGTTAGAAAAGGGCAAATGTTGCCTCAGTTTTCAGAAAAGGGAAGAGAACAAAGTCTGCCAATTATAGGCCAATGGGCTCAAATGGCTGCTAAAGTCCCTTCCAAGTTTCAGTTTCTGTGAATCTGTGATTAAGGAAGGAAACAAGCATTTATTAATTACTTACTGTGTGTCAGACACTGTGCTAAGTGCTTTACAAATATTATCTCACTTGATCATCACGACAACTTTGGGAAGTAGGTGCTATTATTATCCTCATTTTAAAATTGAGGAAAGTGAGGGAAACAAAAATTAAATGACTTACCCAAGACCATACAGCTACTAAGTGTCAGAGGTCAGATTTGAACTCAGGTCTTTGTGATTCCAGGTCAAACACACTATCCATTATGCTACCAGATGCTTCATTAAGCATTAAAGTGCTATAGAAAAAAAGTTATTATTAATATCTTGCTAAGATTATGTACAAAATTAGGATAAAATTCAAGCTTTTCAAAACATAATGTTTTATATGAAAACTAGTGGTTGAAAGCTAAGTGGGCTGAGAACTAACCTGGTTCCCCCCACTTCTTGTGCTCACCCTTTGGCAAGGTTTTCTTTGGGTCTTGTTTTCCTTATTTTTGAAGTGACTTACTGGATTAGAAGTCACAGGTTGGCAAAACTATGGTTTGGGGGCCAGATCTGACCTCCTTATTTTGGTATGGCCAGTGAACTAAAAATGGTTTTTACATTTTAAAATATTCTTAGTTTATCGACCACACAGAAATGCAAAAGGGCTAGATTTGGCCCACAGGCTATACTTTGCTTACCTGGATGAGATGATCCATTGAATGAGATTGCTTCCAATTCTGAAGCTCTGTGATATGACTGCTGCAGAAACTCTGTCAATGTAATTATCCATATAAGGAGGTTGGTCTGGAAAGGTCTATGTTTATTCTGACGTTTATGGGGTTGTGAGCAGCTAAAGAACGTCATATGCTTTCAGCCTAAGTACATACTGTTTTGTAGTTGTAGTTTACAATAAAATAGGAGTGTATGTGCACAATTCGGTCAGGTTTTGTACATTCAACCTAGAGCAGAAAGTGAGTGCAAGTCAGTCAAACCAGCACAAGATTGTTGTTCTTCTGTCTGAGAGGAGTGTCTTATTTATTATTTCTCTTCCTATCATCCTCAATATACCTTTTACATAGTTGATTTGATGAAAGATGAAAGGATGAAGGATGAGAGAAGGAAGGAAAGGAAGAGAAAGAAAGAAGGAAAGAAAGAAGGAAGAAAGGAAAAGAAGGAAGGGAAAGAAAGAATGAAGGAAGGAAAAGAAGGAAGGGAATGAAAGAAAAGAAGGAAGGGAGGAAGGGAGGGAGAGAGGGAAGGAGGAGGAGAGGGTGAGGAAGGAATAATTGACTGAAGAAATGAATAAAAAGCATTTATTAATAATCCACCAACTGCTGGCACTTTTCTAAGTTCTTAACTGCAAACCATGCTGTTGTTTACAGCTTTATGTCAAACTAAGTCTACGTACTCAGTGGCAGAACTATGATAAAATGGTTCTGCCTATAACTTTTGCTTGAAACAGTTAAAAGCTGCTCCTCTATACAGAGCCTGTTACATTCACATCTTTGTTGACTGGTAGAGTTTGACAGAAATTATAGTCCCCCGGCTATATGCAGACACAGTTTTAAAGGCACCCTGAAATTCCTACTCACATGTAACTACCAGATTCTCTGGATTATTTAATTCATTTGAATGGGGCCTTAAAAATAAGGAGGAATTCAAATGGTGACAAATTTCTATAAGGAGAGGGTATTTCAAGCATTCCAAGAATAGGAAAGACTATGAGCATCACTTAGATACAACCATTGTATGCCTTCAATTGCAGTATCCTCTCAGTAGATATAGTATTTCTATATTGCAAGCAATACACATCAAGAAATTGGCCAGACCTCTCCTTGCACCTTTATTATTGATAGAGTCTGCAATTGACTAGGAAAGAACCATATTCAGTCCCATGCCATATCTCTAGAATTTCTTCTTTTCTATCTCTACAAGCTACCTTTCTAATCCAAGACCTCATCACCTTGTACCTGAAATACTAGGATAGGATCTCTGCTTTCAGTCATTCTCTTTCTGCTCCAATCCATTTGGCATATTAATCAATGGAATATTCTTCCTTAAACACAACTTTCCTTTGTTTAAGAGCCTAGAGTGGCTCTATAGTGCCTCTCCATTCAATTGAGCACTCACCTGTTTATATGTCTCTTAACTGCATCTTTCACCATGACTCAAATTTGGTTGGTCCACTCTAGCCATATCAAGTCTTCTATTTGCCTCTGTATGTGGATCATCTGTTGCTTTCTCAAGCTATGAAACCAACTTAAATTGTCCTTCTCCACAAATCTGCAACACTTAGTTTTTAAATTGAAACAAGATTCACCTCTTCCAGGAAGTTTTTTTTCTGGCTAATTGCCCCTTCATATTCAGTACTTTCAGCCCTTTAACACCTATTAGCACTATAAAATGATACTCTTATCTATATCTTTTAATTGTTTCATGTAAATGTCTTTCTCTGCTGGGAAAAAAGTTAGATTACTCAATGGAGAGAGCTCTGACTTCTACTTCTTGGTTCTCCATTTGGTTATGAATTTTAGGAAAGCAGATTTTAAAGGGTTCAGGGAAAATGTAAGTTGAATATAATAAACTAAAACTACAAGGGATATCAGTCAAAAAGGGATGGAAACTCAAAAGTAAAATTACAGAGACAAAAAGGGAAACAATTGAGATGACAAAGAGAAATGGGAGTTACTGGAAGAGACCTACATGTCAGAGTATGAATCTAAAAGTATAGTGCCATCCCATAGGAGTCTGGTCAGGTATGTTAAAACTCCTAATGAGTGAAAGCTAACGAGGAAAGATGAGGGCAAGAAATCTTTTTCTTTTTTTCAAAGCTATATTGAAAGGGAAGAGAAGGACTAAAAGAGAGACAAGACCACTGCTTCTGGTGGATGGGACAATGATAACTTACAAAAGAGAGAAGACAGAGCTTCTCAATTCTTATTTTATTGCTTTTATTCTGTCAAGGAGAACTTTTGCACTGGAAGGAATGCAAGGAAAATGACTAAAATAAGCTGATACCCCATCATTATGGAGATTAAAAAATTTTTAGATGTCCTTGATCCATTCAAGTCATCTGACCTAGAGATGAAATACATCCTTGGGTAGTTAAAGAACTGTCAAATATGTGGTTGAACCATTCTCAGTAATTTTTGAAAAATTGTGAAGAGTAGGAAGTTACAGCAAGACTAGAGAAGGGCAACCATTTTTCCAATTTGCCAAAAGGGGAAGAGAATGGATCTAATGAACTATACAGGAGTTGGGAGCTTGATTCAATTCCTGGGAAAATTCTATACTACGTAATCAAAGGGATGGTTATCGAACATCTAGAAAGGCATGACTTCATCAAGAACAAGTCATCCCAGACTAACCTCATTTCCTTTTCTTTGGCTGGGTTACTCAATTAGTAAATAAGGTAAATGCTATAGATACGGTTTACTTGGGAATCAGCAAATCATTCATTAAACTAAACTTTAATTCAGTAAAGTTTATCATATTATTCATGTAAAAAATGGAGAGGGGTTAAATTGTTGTACAATTAAATGGATTCAGAGACTGGATTCAAGCAGCAGTCATTAATGGTCTGATGTTACCTTGGAAGGAGCTCTCCAATGGATTGTGCTACCAATCTGTACCTGGCCCTGTGCTAGTCAAAATTTTATCAATGACTTGGTTAAATACATAGAGAGAATACTCATCAAATTTGCATATGACACAGAGCTGGAAGGAATAGGTAACAACACATCAGGTGACTGAGTAAGAATTCAAAAAGATCTTGACAGGCTAGAACATTGAACGGAATCTAATAAGATTAAATTTAATAGGGATAAATGCTGTCTTACGCTTGGATTCAAGAAATCGACTTCACAAATATAAGTTGAGGAAGACATGGTCAGAAAGCAGATTGTCTGTAAAATGCAAACTTTGTAGCTGATTTCAAGCTTAATAAGAGTCAAACACCAGATATAGTAGCCAAGAAAGTTAATGCAATCTTGGACTTCATGAAGAGTAATTGCTTCCTAGAATAAGGAGGTGATAATCCATCTGTATTACGTGCTGGTCAGATTACATCTGGAGTATTGTGTTCAGCTCTGATCTCTACATTTCAGGAATGATATTGATAAGTTGAAGAACAGTCAAAGGAGGGCAACTAGGATAGTGAAAGGCCTCCAGACTTTAGCAAATAATGATAATAGCTAGCATTTACATAGCATTTTAAAAGTTTACAATCTACTTTATAAATATTATCGAATTGTATCTTCACCTTAAGAGGTAGATGCTACTTATTATTCCCATTAAGAACGAAACTGAGGAAGACTTAATAGTCACTTAACTCTATTAAATCAAGTGACTTGCCCAGGGTCACATACCTAATAAATGTCTTAGGTAGGATTTGAATTCAAGTCTCCCAGACTATAAGTCTAGAACTTGGTCTGTTGTACTAGCTGGCTATCTCATATATAGAGAGGTTGAAAGGAATGGGGATGTTTAGCCTAGAGAGTAGCCTCAGGGGGATATAATAGGTACCTCCAACATCTGAACAGTTGTCATGTAGAACAGGTATTAGCCTTGCTCCTTTTGGTGCCAGAATGATCCTAGAAGAAAAATGATAGAGGTTTAAAGAGAGTCAGTCTTGAGTTAAGGAAATAATTTCTTAAAAATTATAGCTACTTAAAAGTAGAAGGAGGTGCTTTGGGAAGTGGTAGATTCCCCCTTGCTTCTAGCAAGCCTTTGGGTAAAGGTGGGATGACCTTTTGTCAGGTATATTGTAGATAGGATTCTTTTGTGGGTGTGAATACCAACTAGATGGTCACTGAGATCCTAACTTTGGAATTATATAGTTCCAACTGCTGTATTATTGCAGAGCTGCCCAAATGAGACAATTACTTAAAACTTTTTGTCCTAACCCTCCACATCAGAAAAAGCAGATGTAGAAAAACTTTCTATTGTTGAGATTGTGAAATGCAGTTGGATCAACACCCCACTGAGCTATAATTATAGTATGTACTAAATAAAAGTTTATTGGATGAATGAATGCATGCATGAAAGTCATAGAAAGGATGTGCCAAGATGATGCTTCCTTCTTTGCACAGGAGGATCCTAAATATAGAGTTTCAAGCAACTTCAGTTCAGAAATTCATATTCTATACACGGGGGAGATAATGTCATTGTTTAGTAGACCTCGAGTTTGTTCTCAGGGCAGCTAGGTGGCTCAGTGGATAGATCACTAGGCCTAGAGTCAGGAAGACTCTTCTTCATGTGTTCAAATCTGGCATCAGACACTAACTGTGTGACCTTGGGCAAGTTGCTTAACCCTGTTTGGCTCGGTTCCCTCATCTGTAAAATGAGCTGGAAAAGGAAATGGCAAACCAGTCCAGTATCTTTGCCAAGAAAACCCCAAATGGGGTCATGAAGAGTCAGGCAAAACTGAAATGGCTGAACAATGAGTTTGTTCTGATGTCTTATCTCTCATTCACATTTATTTCTGTTGGCTTTCCTGACAAACATACCTTTTACCCACAGTACATTCTCTTTATATTTTGAACTGAAAGTATTTCTGAATATTTGAGTTCTTCATTCATTTATTCATTCAATGAGCACTTATTAAGTGTCTCAACGAGCTAGGCACTTAGTGGGTGGCACCATAGGAAGTATTTCCTTTGATTTGACCATGTACATGCCAGGAAGAAAGCACTAAACCAGTCTATTGGAGGCACCCTTTAAGAGCCCACTGGGTACTTTGTGCCACTGTACCGTTCATCTTGGGAGTTAAAAAGTAAGCAGAAGACACGGTCCCTGCCCTTGAAGAGCTTAGAGTCCAATGCTTCTTTAATGCTTGAGAAAGTCTATCATCATGCCATATGGAATAGAAGAAAATTCAATATAAGTAATTCTAGAGTGTCCTATTTGCTCTAAAATAGTTGTTATGTTTCTAGGGCTGTAATGGAACAAATAAATGCCAAGTAACTATTGCTCAGTTATAGCCAAGGGCATGTTTCTCAGGCTTTCCTTCCTGTGTCTGGTAGATCTAGGAGGAGAGAGGGGAAGGGGGAAGGGTACCAGATTTGCAACCACAGGAGTTTTTGTATGATTTTAGGCCAGGGGGAAGTGGGGATGATGTTGAGAAAAATGCCTTTTTTATTTTTTAATTTCCAGAGTGGTACATAACTCTAGGGGAATCTAGACATGTAAGCTGTTATTATCATCATCTTTTCTCTAAACACTCATTTGGCATCTCCCTGAAAATGATCTTTTGACTATAGTCATTTCCCTAAAATATCATCACAAATAATATTAAAAATAAAAGAATTTGGTTGCATTGTCAAGTCATACCATCTTCCCCATTTAAAAAGAGACTGCCTTCTTGGGCGTCAGGCGGGTGGGAACAATGAAGTATTAAAAAAACTGGTTATGACAAGTGAATAAAAAACATAAATGAATGCAGAAGTCTGCTATTTAATGTAGTGTATGCCGGTATTTAAACAGGTCTATATCTGTCACACAAGCCTCTTTTCTGAGACTGGCACAGCCTGTTCTGCATTTGGTTTCCAGAATCAGCAAATTACATTGGCAGAACAAAGCTGTCATATTTGGTGGTATTTTGTTACATCCATTATTTCACTTAAGTTTAGACATCTCTTTGCAAAATCAGATCCTGCCTTTAAAAAAAACTGCCTTGTTTTGCAACATTAAACAAAATGACAAGCTGGAAAAAAATAGTTGATTAGTAAGCAATGAGTTGGGGAAGGTTCCATTTCAGGTTCAGAAATGAAGAATCAAGTCAACAAATGCAGTAACCTTTTTTTTAAGCAAAGAGTAGTTCAGATACAATCATTTTGTACAAAATAATATTCAATAAAAGCAGAGGAATTACAATGGAAATTGAATTTGAAGCCCAAGGAGGAGGAATTGACAAGGAATAGATAGGTGAGGCTTATCAGTCACAAGGGACAACTACTACCCAGGCACAGACCCCACTGTTTTTATCTGTGTAGGTCATTCTGTTAGCTCTTTTTGTCAGGATCACTGTGACAATAGGAGACCCTACATGTAGACAAAACAACTGAGAGATAGATAGGCAGCATTTCCTACTTCACAGTTAATTGTTTTGGCATCATATAGACATAGCCTGTCTATAGGCAAGCTCTGGGAAGGGAAAGATAATAAAAACATACATTTGGACTCTTTGGCAAGTGGTAATATCTCTTTGGGTCTTCCCCCCTCCATCTCCCCCCAACTCGTGAGAAGCAATAAAAAGTTATACTTTCTCTTTGGATTGCCAATTTACAGATCTTCCCTGCCCCAATCCTTTCTGTACATTGTGGCCAGAATTGGCCAACAAGGGTACTTAATTTATCAGATCACAAACCTCCTCAGATTTCTTCCAGAGTTCCCAATTAGCTAAGAGACTGAATGTGAATGATTGTTTATGGGCCTCCAGGGAGCTGGCCACATTGTCTTACCTTATATACCCTAGCTGGGGATATCTAGATTCAACTCTTGATGTGGAATCCTTTCTCTCATTTCCTGTTTCTTTACTCAAGCTGCTCCCCAAGCAGTATTTTCTCCTCCCTCCACCACCTGCTCTCATTTGTGTCCCTTAATATTACATTTTCATTAGCAAAGTTCACTTACCAAGGGCCTAATTATTTATGACACGGTGGAAACAGAACCCCACAAACTGATTTTATTCTGACCCTCTAGAGCCAAGGTTTAAAAAATTTTTTATATCATGGACTCCTCTGGCAGGCAGTCTGGTGAAGACTATAGATCCCTTCTTAAGTTATTCTGAGAACATTGTTTTTAAATGCATAAAAGAAAATGTATAGCACTATTAAGGAAACCAATTATGGTGAAATACAGTTATCCAAATATATATATTTTTAAAAGTTCATTGATCCGAAGTTAAGAAGCCCTTCTAGAAGCTTTCCTCCAGGGGTGGGGAACCTGTGGCCTTGAGGCCACATATGGCCTTCTAGGTCCTTGGGTGTGGCCTTTTGACTGAATCCAAGTTTTATAGAACAAATCCTTTTATTAAGGGGATTTGTTCTGTGAAGTTTGGATTAAAAGGCAGCGCTGGAGGACCTAGAGGGCCACATGTGGCCTTGAGGCAGCAGGTTCTCCACCCTGTAATCTGTCACCTGCCTCTTTGTAGACACACAAACACACATTGTCTCAGATGGCAAAATTTTAAAATTCACCTAAAAATAGTGAATCATAATAAGGATACTCTAGGTTCAGGGAACTAGGTAAGCACAGAGTTAGACTGTAGCATATTGTGGAAGGTAGGGTGCAAAGTGAATATCATGCTTAACTTGGTGTCAGGAAGACTCCAGTTCATATTCTGTCTCTAACACTTACTAGCTATGTGACAACTTAAGAATTTGTTTATCCTCTGAGTGCCTCAGTTTCCTCATGTGTAAAATGAAGGGATTGGTTATATGACTTCTAAAGCTCCTTCTTCTAAACCTTTGATCCTATGAATTAGAATCAGACAATTGTGGAGCCAGAAAGGGCTTTTCAAAGAATTTAATCCAATCCCCTCCTTTTTCAGATAAGATTAAAAGTCTTATTCAAGATCACAAGGTGATCTTAGAAAAACCAGTCAGTCAGTTAACAAGCAGTTATTAATCTCTTACTATGTGCCAGGCACTAGGCTAAGCACTAGAAATGCAAGAGAGGCAAAAAGCATAATCCCTTGTGCTCAAGGATTTCACATTCTAATGGAGGAGACAACATGCAAATAATTATGCAAAATATATACAGTATAAATGGAAGGTAGTCTCTGAGGAAAGGCAAAGGCAGCAGGAAGGACTGGGAAAGGTTTCCTACACAAGGTGGGATTTGAGCTGAGTCTTGAAGGAAGCCAAGGAAGGGAGGAGTTGGAGGTGAGGAGGGATGGGAGATAGCCAGTGCAAACAGTCGGGAGATGTACTGTCTTATACTAAGTGACTAAAGAGTAAAAAGGTCTGGAAAGGTGGGAAGCGGCTAGGCTGGCATGGGCTGTATAGGCCAAATAAGGAATTTTATATTTGATTTTAGAGTGTGGGGGGTGACATAGTCAGACCTGCCCTTTAAGAAAATCATTCTGGCAGCTGAGCAGAAGATGGATTGGGGTTGTGAGAGGCTTGAGGCAGGGAGACCAATCAAAATGTTTTTTCAATAGCCCAGGTGAGAGGTGATGGGGTCTGAACTAGAGTGGTGGTTGTATGAATGGAGAGAAGGGAGTATACAGGAGAGATGTTCTCAAGATAGAAACCATACACGACATACTGGTCATGTGGGGTGAGGGAGAATCAGAACTCTGGGACGGAACTGAGGTTGTGAACCTGAGTGACTAGGAGCAAGGTGGTGCCTTCAATAGTAATGGGAAAGTTGCAAAGAAAAGAGGGTTTGGGGAGAAAGCTAACGAACCGTGGAACCTGTTGAGTTTGAGATAAATTCTGGTTTCCTATTTCCTAGTTGAGTTTTTCTTCTACTTCCTCATAATAACAAAGAATATAATGCTTTGTAGTTTCTAACTAATTATTTATTTATCTGTCTATGGTGTGGATGTGTGCGTATGGGGTGGGAGGTTGTGTGTCTGTTGGTGCTTCCTCTCAGAACTTAGCTCAGTGCCTAACACTAGTGAGCTATTAATAAATTCCTATTGGCTTGCTTTGCCTTGATTCCTTCCCATCTTTCCTCCTTTCTCCTCTGTCCCAAACTCAATTTTGGTTATGTGGCTTCTTAGTGGGAGATTTTCCCCCTATAGCCCAGAGCTAGCCCTCCTGTCTAGACCTGGTCAAGAAGCCCAGTATCCCAACACCAAGCAAAATTATCAGGAAAGGAACCATTTTAATCTTTATTGAAAGTTCTGGAGAATCAGGGAGTTTTCCCTTGATCAATCTTGGAAGCCTCAATGGTAAAAATGGGATCTTTTTTAATCATATAGACAGATTTCTTGATAGGTTGTTAGAGTTTTTTGGGGGGAGAGGATATCTGTTGCTGTTGTTATGTCATATCTGTCATGCCTGACTCTTCATGACCCCATTCTTGAAGGGTTTCTTGGCAAAAATACTGCAGTGGTTTGCCATTTCCTTCTCCAGCTCATTTTTACAGATGAGGAACTGAAGCAAACAAGGTTAAGTGACTTGCCCAGGGTCACACAGCTAGTGAGTGTCTGAGGCCAGAATTGAACTCTTGAAGATGAGTCTTCCTGATTCCAAGCTCAGTGCTCAATCCACTTTACCACCTACCTGACTAGAGGGAGATCTAGGGGAGGCAATTTTAAGGATTAGGAGATGGCTCAAAAGTGGGAAAGTGCAAAGAATTTTGAGTAAATGGGTTTGAGATTAATTAATTGGATGTAATAGGACAGACAAGTAAGTAAGATAAGTGAAGAGTTGTTGGGGAATCCTAGCATTTTAAAGCAATGCTGTAAGGATTCGCCATGGGTAATGGAGTAGAAAGAACACTGGAGTCTGATGGCCTGTGTTTGAATTCTGGCTTTGCTATTTGTCATATGTGGAACCTCGGCACCTTCTCTGGGCCTCAGTGTCCTAGCCAGTTGGCTAAGATGATCTCTAAGGTCTCTCTAGCTCTGGCATTCTATCTTCTAGCCTCTGCTGGGGAACTAGAAGATACTATGCTGATTCATGAAGAGGCGTGGCACAAGAATGATGGGGAGAGAAGAGAACTTTTGCTGACCTTCCAGTTTTAGTACTTCTCATTTAGCGCTTTGCCTCCATTACCTTGGCATTGTCTTTTGCATATTTTCTCTCTTTTCTACCCATGCTGCCAGACTCAGCATCAGAAAGATCTGAATTCAAATCCTACTTCAGAAACAGCTTTGTGATCCTGATGAAGTCACTTCACTTTTTCTCAATTTCCTCATTTGTCAAATGGGGATAATTATAGAACTTACATAACAAGGTGCTTGATAGGATCAAATGAGTTAATATATGTAAAGGGCTTTTCAAATCTTAGAGTGGTCTATTAAATGTTATTTATTATTATTATAATTATTATTCAGGCCTTCATTACCTTTTTTTTCCTGGACTATTGCAAAACCCTCCTTATTGGTCTCCTTGCCTCTAGCATCTTAGAGTACTTACCTTACTGGAATGTAGAGGGGATCCAATGAGAACATGTATATAAAGCAATTTACAAACTGTAAAGTCCCATATGAATATAATCAAAAAATAATAGTAGTGATAAGATAACAACAATAATAATAGCTACAGAAATACTTTTGGAATAAGTAAAAGTCACTTCACTGAACAATAGTATAAACTGATAATAGGCAAATACCATTGAGTTTCTAAAATATAACTTGATAAGTGGCCTACCTTTGGATGGAGACTATGGAATAGCTAAAATCCAGGAACAGAATCAAAAAGTCCTGATGGGTGACATCTGCAGGAACTCAGCTAACAATATGTCAACAAAGAAACATCCAACAAAAGGCCAAAACATGATGATTTGTTTATGGAAATGGAGGGATTTATGGTGGTGATTAAGGATAAGGCCATTACCGCTAGACATTACATAAGGATTTTTCTTAAAGAGCCTAGACTTAGTGATTAATGTAGATTATGAAAGGAAATGGTAGAAACTACACACACATCATGGCAGGCTCTAAAAATTTAGCACCTACCAAATACGTTGCAAGACATAACCTGGTGACTAACAGTATAGTCAGAATCTCACCTTTGTCTTTTATGGACTGACAGACCACAAATTCCCATACTACAAATATAGACCTCAAAAAATCCTAGAGAACTCACCCAATAAACTGTACAGGAACTAGAGCATTGTCATAGACCGAACCGTTACCCACAATCGCCCAAACACAACATTGATCCATATAAATTAAAGAGCAACATTTTAAATACTTACAGACCTTGCCACATACTCATAAGACATGCTGTGTGGAATGCAAAGTTTTCAAAATTTAGAGAACTAAGAGAGGAGATCAAAATGATGTTGGAATAAGATGATGCGCATGTCATCCCTATTGTCCAGTCTGTACTGAAATTGTTGTATGGAAGGTGCTTTTAATGAATCTACTTACCACGAGCCTATATTCTAATATTTTGCTCAGCTATAAATAACAGTTATTTTGTACACCAAGGCAATAGTCCACAGAACAATGAATATAATATAATAATTGTAGGATAGCAACTTGTCCTTGGATCATTTTTATCTGAACCTCATAAAAAGATAAAAATGAAATAGCTACAATAATAACACCCCAAACTAAAATAATAATAATTTAAAAGTAAAATATCAATGGGATGAATATGTTCAAAGCAATTAGCACCTATATAATGTCAATCTTATGAGACACTTTTGGAACTGTAACATTGACAGTAATGTATTTGGAAGGCATCCCAACAAAAGCTCTTACAATATTAATGAAACATGTGGCTCATCATCTTAAAGCAACTGTAGAAAGACACATACTTTTTCTTTAAAAAAAGGCAGAAGAGGGAAGGGAATAAACATTTATATAGCACCTACTATGTGCCAGGCACTGTGCCAAGTACTTTAAAAATATTATTTCAATTGATCCTCACAAAAACTTTGGGAAGTAGGTGCTGTTATTATCACCATTTTACAGTTGAGGAAACTGAGGCAAACAGAAGTTAAGTGACTTGCCCAGAGTCACACAGATAGTAAGTATCTGAGGCTGGATTTGAACTCAGGTTTTCCTGACTCCAGGTCCAGCTCTCTATCCACTGCATCTCCTAGAATCGATAGATGATCAATAGGTTAAAAACTACAGGAAACAGATATCATGTCACCATGGTTGCGAAGGTTCACAATAGGTAGATGCCATTGTATTGGTTGAATACAACTGCATATAACTGAAAGTCTTTCATCTCCAGATGGAGCCTATGAAAAGGCTAAGATCCAAGAAAACAATAAAACAACTCACCATTAGTTACATCCACATGAATTCAAGCAACATTATTATGTTGATGCAAAAATCTTAGAAAATCAGCTGAGTTGGTGGATTTCTTGATAGAAATAGGTTTATCTGGTAATTCAGGATCAGATCATTGCCACTGGAAATAACACAAGGGTTATCCTTTAAAAGAAGGGTCAGCAAACTACCTGCAGGCCAGATCCAACCTGTCTTTATATGGCCCCAAGAGTTAAGGATGGTTTTTATATCTTTCTTCTGTACAATATCAGGTGTTGGGCCCTATTTAGTCTGTGGGTCATAGTTTGCCCACTCCTACTTTAGAAGATCAACTTTATTGATCAATGTATATTGTGAAAAAAATGGTAGAAACCATGTAGCACATCTCATTGATCCATACCTAGGAAGACATTACCTGTGGCTAGAATTTTACATCAGAAGTTCACTGTCTTTTATGAATGAACAGAAGACCAATCCCTGTACTATGAATACAAAGCCCAATATATCCTAGAATATTAACTGTCCTAGAATCAGAGCATCATTACTGATACGATTAATGCCCACAATTCCCTGGACCTAACATTTGTCCATAAAAATAAAAAAAAACAACCCATCATTTTAAATTGACATTACTATACTAAGCATGAATATTCTTCAATCTACATGGAATGAAAGGCTTTCAAAATATGGAGACCTAACAGAGGAATTTAAAACTATGTGGAAATAAGATGAGGGTCATGTCATCTCTGTTATCCTGTCAGATCCTGGGGCTGGCTCAAAGATGCTTTCTGTGAGTCAACATAAAATGAACTTATATCCCAATACACATATTAAGTTACAAAAGGGAGGGATTTTTTTTTACCTACACAGAAGAACATTAAATACATAAGAATAACATCAGCCACAATACCAAATACTAATAATCTCTAACCATTGTTGAATAAAAAGCTTCCAAAATATTATGACCTAGAACAAGAAACCAAAATCATGTGGGAACAGAATGAGGTATATTTGCCCTCACCATCCTATCTGCTACTGGAGTTGTCACCCTTCTACTTTCAGTAAACCAATGGAAGATGAGCTAACATCTTAATATTTTATCCAACTACAAAAGCAGTTATTTTATAAACTTGTGTAGTAGCAGAAAGAACATTAAGTAAAAAAAAAAAGAATAATAGTAGGATAGAGACATATCCAAGGATCCTTTTTTTCTTCAGAAATTGACCAACCAAGATCAGAAGAATGACATGATAATATCTATCCTTTACATCATTTGCTGAATAACATAGCTTCCCTTTGTCTATAGGGTGACATATATTCTAGTTAAGCTTAATATCTTGGGCTCTCTGTAATCTATCTTCAATCTACCTTTCCAGTCTTACTTCATGAGGCTCTTAATATGCTCTACACTCCAATACCAAGCTACTTGCTTACTTGCACAAATACATAAGTCTCTTCTTGCTTTCTACCAGCTCTGCTAATTCACAACCTACTCCTCCATGCCTGGAATAAACTTCATCCATATCTCTGTCTGTTGAAATATTTCACTCCTACCTTCATGGTTTGATTACAATCCACTTTGGCCAAAAGATCTTCTCTTCCTCCTCCCATCTCCCTCCAGGCAAACAATTTTGCTGCCTTAAATGTTTTATAACACATTGTTTGGACCTTTCATTTGAACATATTAAAGTCTACCTTATATCACATTTATTTGCAGAATTTTCTCATTAGGATAACAGATTTAGAACTGTAAGAGTCCTCGAAGGCTGCCTAGTCAAGTTCCTCATTTTACAGATAAAGAGGACACTGAAATTCAAAGAAGTCGTAACTTGCCTAAAGTCACACAGGTAGAAAGTGACAAGTTTGGAACCAAATTCCTCTGATTCCATAGACAATGTTCTTTCCATTGTGCTAAACTATCTTTTTTTGGACTGTATGCTCCTTGAACACAATTATCTCCCCGCCTCCTAAATAGTAGGCCCTTAGGAAATGTAGAATTGTTGAAAATTGTCTAATCTGTGGCCTATTCCTGCTAAAGAGCAAAAATGGATTTCAATGAGATATAATGGCTCATAGCTTCCAGGTAGCCTATTTGAATTTTAAGACGTAGCTTTGCCTCAAAGGAATGACTTGAAGGGTGGAACTTTTTAAATAGTGTGTTGGGACTTTGGAGGAGATAGGTTTGAGCAAATGGGCTTTTGATTCACCTCATCAGGCAGCTGGTCTCCTACTCTGCCTATATCTAGATCATGCAGGGGCTCAGGATCACAAATTGAGAGTTGGAAAAAACTATAAAGGACCAACCTTCTCATTCATGGATCTAGTTCATCAGACCTAAGGTCCATGAGACCTATGAGAGTTCAGTTAATGTAAATTGATGATGATATCTAAGTATAATTTAAAAAAAAATCCTATTGTTTACTAAGGGTTTAGAAATTCGTAGACCTTGAAAATTGAGGGGTGGGGGAAGGAATAGGTAAAACAGTTCTCAACACGAGATATTACATTCATTTCGGCACTCATCATTTTTCCCCCTCTGAGCAGTCAGCAGAGTATAGTGGGAAGCAGTGTGGTCATACACGAGAAAGAGTGCTGCTCCTGGAGTCAGAAAAGTTGGGTTCAAATCCTGCCTCTGACACTTCTACCTATGTTTGCTGGGACAAATCACTTGACTTCTGGGAGCCTTTTATTCCTTATCTGTGAAAGATGGGGATGGTGATAGAAAGGACTGGATGGCCTTTGAAAGTCCTTCTTAGCTCTGAATCTATGATGTTATGACTGTTCAAATTTTGGCTTTGCCATATTCCAGCAACATAACTTTGGGCAAGTAACTTCATATTTCTGGCCTTCTACTACTCTGCAAATTTTTTTTCTTAAAAAAAGGATGTTGAATTAATTATTCTCTAAGATCCCTTCCAGGTCTAAATTCTGCAGTCTCCTGAGGCTGAAAAAAAGAGGGCATTCTTTGTAAAAATAATTAAACATACTCAGAATCTTCAATTACTATTTCTGCTTTTTTTCTCTTAAAAAAAGAAAATTAAAGAAAAAAAGTCCAAGAAAAGAAAAAAAAACCCATTATTTGAAACTTCTATGTACGAAACGGCTTATTCTGATCCTTTTGCAATTTCTTACAATCTAAATCATAGAAAGGGAAGTAGAGACATTGTGAACCCATGATTACATAATCTGGGGGACAACCTGGCCTCCCTTGCATTCTGAAGTCATTTCAACTGGAATAATACAGGCAATAAAAATAATCCTTGGCCGGCCTTATCATATAAATGAAATCCATACTTCTGGTTTTTGAAGAAAAAATAGCATTCAGTGTAGAGTCACCATATTATTTCCCTGAAAAGGTCACTATGGTGTGTGTGTGTGTGTGTGTGTGTGTGTGTGTGTGTTTAACAACACCAAATTGGCTAGAGTAACTAACTATCAGTTTCCTGCGGTAGGCAGACAAAATAAAGCACCATATGTCTGTGAGGAAAGGTCACTAAAACTTCTAGATAGACTATGCTTATAAGAGTCAAATTTGAAAGAGCGACTGGGAGAGAGAGAGAGAGAGAGAGAGAGAGAGAAGGAAACAGAAGGGGGGAGGAGTAATTTTTTTTTCCTGGAGAAAGTGAATAATGTCATCGTTGATTTAATTAGCAAATTCTAGATGTGCTGACAAAGGAAATTTTCTTGGGAGATGCACTGTGTTGTGTCAGTGGTCTAAATGAAT
This sequence comes from Trichosurus vulpecula, assembly GCF_011100635.1. Classification (NCBI taxonomy): domain Eukaryota; kingdom Metazoa; phylum Chordata; class Mammalia; order Diprotodontia; family Phalangeridae; genus Trichosurus; species Trichosurus vulpecula. Next base: position 203,810,161 of record NC_050573.1, on the reverse strand, counting down.
AGGCTGAGCTGAGTTCCTGGTAATAACGGATGAACAACACGACTCGCCAAACCTCAAACAGTGCATAAATCAATTTGCTGGGAATTAACCACTCGCTTCAAAATTAGGGGTTACTTGACAGGGTTTCAGTGATTAGGTTGTCAGGGACCTGTATTTCTAGCTGGGATTTATCTATCATTGATATAAGTGCATCCCTTCCCAGGCTACAGACTGACTAGGGGTAGCTAGCAATCTGGCGAGCCCGGCTAGTTAGGTATTGCTTCCTTTCTAAGGAGCAGACAGCTTTCTGAAGCGGACAAAGGTAGGGAAAAAAGGGACACTTATCAAAGAGAAAATGTGCTGGTTTTGCTAGCTACTCTTAATACTTCTGGTATTAGGAGGAGAATTGTGAATGGGGGGGCAGGGATGTGTTTTAGGATCTCTCACATATCACATGACCCTTTGATACCATAAAGAGCTTAACAGTTTGATAAATGAGATACTTTAAAATGTACAATTACTCGAAGAAATTAATGAAAAGCAATAAGCTACTGTGAGGTCATTCTACCTCAGGGATGTTGAGTGCATGATGTGGGAAGTACAGCGTTGAGGGCTCCAGGCATTTATGGTTAAATATTTATCCCAGCCACTTCCAAACAGTCAATAGCATCATAGTTCTAGAGCTAGAAGGAAACTTGGATGTCATCGAATCCAGCTTCCTCATCTTAAGGACGAAGATACTGAGGTTGAGAGAAATTAAGTGATTTTCCCAAGGTCACACATGTACAGAGTTACAGGTGGGATTTGAACCTATGTCCTCAGATTTCTCTGTACCATATTGGATATCATAGGCCTGCCACTTTAGGGGTATTGCTGGAGAAAGAAGAAACCTGGGAAAAGATGATCTGTATCATAAAACAACAATGTAGATTGGTGGGGAGAGGCCATTCGAGCCAACTGGTCTGATCTTTTATTTGTCAGGCTTGATTTGCCAACCACCACCAGAAATGCCATTTATTGACTTTGTAGAACCAACTTAGATGTTATTCCCCGATTTAACACCCCTTCAGTCTGTAAGAATGACGACTTGCGTTTATATAGCACTTTCAGATTTTAAAGTTACTTTCTTCACAACAATCCTGTGAGGGTAGGTAGTACAAATATTTTTATGCCCATTTTATAGATACCAAAACTGAGGATCTGAGAAATTAAGACTTTGCCCATGGTCAGATAGCCAGAAAGTCCTTGAGGTGGGATTTAATCTAACTACAGGTTCAGGTGTCTTTCTACTGCTCCATACTGCCTAACAACTTTTCTGAATTTCTGTTGTCACCAACCTATTATGCCCTTTGGTAATCTTTGTTTGTCATTAAAATGTGCCTTATTAATAAAATAATTGACCAGTATTAACCAAATGTTGCTGTCCACAGCTAAAGTCTTTCACATTTTTATTTATAAGATGTTTTGTCATCTATTACATATGTCAAGCCCTAAGCAATTGTTATATCCCCTTGGATTCCCTTGACACTTCAGAGCCTTTGGAAGGCCTTAGAACATGTTGACACCAGTCTTGTATGCTTCCTCTGACCATTTCAAGGTCAATTTGAATCTTCAGCATTCATTCTGTTGGGAAGTAGGTTTGCCTTGGTCTATTTCAAGAAAATCTCATTGTCTTTATCTTCAACAGGACCTGTAATTTACTTCCTGGTAACCTGTATCTTGTTACATAATTGTGGCTCATTCTCACATCTTTGTCTTCCTGTTCATCTCCTACCCATTAATTAATCAATAAAGTCTCCCTCAGTTTCACTGAGAACTTGATTTCTTTCTGACATCTCAATGAGCAGGAAGCATAGCATTTTCATCTTGCTTCTTCCCTTTTTATAAAACTGACTTACTCATTTCCGTGGACATTCTCTATCTTTAAACGTCTGTCTTTTGTTGCTCCTTATGTTCATAAGAAGGAAAAGTATAACAATCTCAAAGCTACATTTTAAAACTGCTATTCAATTGCTTTATTATCTATGTGGGATCCCCACATGTGGACCCAGTTCATTGTATTGCCAGAAGTGCTATCTCAGGGCTTTGCAGACTTCTTTGCATTCTTATTTACTTAATATGCCTGTCTTCCTCCTATTATCATAGGAATACATTTAGATCTAGAAGGATCTTTAAATAGTACTACGTCTACCCCCTCTCTATTTACAGATGAGGAAACCAATCCCTGCATTGCCCATGCTCACAATGCTAGCGTCTGAGGCAGTATTCAGACTCAGATTTTCTTGACTCTAGGTACAGTTCTATATCCACTGAACCATTTAGTTAACTGCCTGAAACTGTATTTATACACCAACACAATTTTATGAAAAAAAGGAGCTAAACTCATGGTGTGGAAGAGAGAGAATACTAAATTCAGAATCTGCCTTTGAGTCCTGAGTCTATCACTTGCTAGTCAAGGGTGAATAGTCTACCCCTGTGAGTCCTTTTCTTCATCTTTAAAATGGGATGAAAATATTTTCACTATGCTGAAAGTCCTCCTCCAATACCTTACGATAGTATGGGAATGACTCAGGGTTCTTAAGGCAAGGTAGGTGTTCTGAAGGGTCTACCAATTTGAAAAGGCTTTCATTAACGGATTGTATATCTGCTGGACAAGGATCAGTGTAGCTGACTAAGCTCAGAAAAGTTCACTACCTATTGATGATACCATGGTGATGAATTTTTCAGCACAACAACTCTTGATGGCCATCTCCTCCTCCTGCTCCTCCTCCTTCTCTTACTTCCTCTTTGGTTGCTGTTCAGTCATGTCCAACTCTTCATGACCCCATTTAGGGTTTTCTTGGCGAAGATATTGGAGTGGTTTGCCATTTCCTTCTCTAGCTCATTTTACAGATGAGGAACTGAGGCAAACAGGGTTAAATGGCTTGCCAGGGCCACACAGCTGGTAAGCGTCTGAGGCTGGATTTGAACTGAGTTCTTCCTGACTCTAGGCCCGGTGTTCTATCCACTGTGCCATTGAGCTGCCTGATCTTCCTCCTCCTAGCTAGCGTTCATATAGCACTTCAAATTTTGCAAAGCACTTTACACATATGATATCATTTGATCCTCACAACAACCTTATGAATTAGCTGCTATTCTCTCCATTTTAGAGCTAAAGGAATTGAGGAGACACAGGTTAAATGACCTTCTCAGGATCCCAATTAGCAGGGTTTTAACTCATGCCTTGCTGAGTCCAGGCCCAGCCCTACCTAACTGTCTTATGTAAAGATAGGCTGAAGAGTTGCCATTTATGTTGGGGGAGGAAGCACCCACTCCAGCAACATCACATGTCCTTAAAATGTTGAAAAAGTGATACTTGTTCTAGCCACCTCAAAGGGTATGTGCTTTGTTAGGAAAAGTGACTTGTAAACTCTAATGTGCTTTATAAATATCAGCTACTGTTTTGAACTGTTTGTCGTACTGTATGGTTTGCTAAGTTCAGTCATAAGAGTTGATCTTAGAGACTCGCATAAGTAGGATCTACTCAGATTTACTTTCAAGGCTACACGCCTAATCCTCATACAGAGGAAAATTCTAGAAAGGCTTGGAACATTGATCTTTCTCCCAGCACTATGAATTCGAACACTGCAGACCACCAAGTATATTCTATATTTAAGTGCTCTCAAAGTAGGTCTTAGGGAGAATGCCCTGTTTATTACCTCTCTGACAGAAGCTTGTTGAGTTCACTAGGTCATGAACATTATCTACCCCAGAAAGAAAACTAGGAATGGTAAACTCCTTAAAAAGGTCATAATACCATAGGTATGTTGAACATTTTGTGAATGTTTTCAATAGTGGATCTTCACTTACTTCAATCAAGAAGTTAGAGTAGATGCTACTTCTGGAATGATAAAAGCAAGCTTGTTCCCTTGGAAGCAAGATGTGTCAAAGCTTGTTATCCTGAACCCTTTACCTACCAAATATAATACTGTCTTTCCTTTGCATACCTTTCCTTCTGTGCCTCCTGTTAATTTAACAGAACTACCTCTCTGAAGCTAATATGGAGAATTTTCCCTTCCAACAAGAGACAGGCAGAAACAGCTGTACCAACAGCAGTAAAAATGGAAATGCTGCCTTTTGTCTGCCTTCTCTGATCATATCAGGGTCACACAATCACAACCTTAAAATCATCACGAGAATGGATACATTCTGTACCATTTTCTGTTCTCGTTATGATCTCTGTCACGAGAACAAGTTCTTTCTGAATATCAATGTCTGAGTTGATGTCTTCTCATTTTCATTGAAGACTCCCTTCTCCTATGACAAAAGAGTGTTACAGGAACAAAAATGGCCCCAAATGAAGCCATTCTCATGACAAAGACTGTAATGAGAACAGAAAATGGCACAAAATCAATTCATTCTCATGACAACCTTAAGATTGTAATGAGGACAAGAAAAACAGTCTGAAATTTATCAATTCTTGTGACAACCTTGAGACAGTAATGAAAGCAGCAAATGGTATGAAATTGGCCCACTCTCGTGACAGACACTGAAACAAAACCGGAAAATAGCACCATGTTTATCTATCCATTTGACAACCTTGAGACTGGAACAAGAAGGGAAAAGGTTAGAAGATTAACCCGTTCCTGTCAAAAACAATTCCCAAAGGGTAGCTTCCAACTGTCCTTTAAAAATGACCCAACCAAGGTAAATTATGTATTAACTTCAGATGAAACTGTTGAGTTGAATACATGTTGTCTTAACTATGCAGTTGATGGTCATGTTGCTTTATGATATGTGAAAATTAATTTGTGCTGATCATGCAGACTGGAAAAGGCAGCACTGTCATTCTAGATCACCTTAAATTTGATGATCTCCAAGTGCTTTGTCAACCTGAACTCATTACATGATAACAATATTTGCTGTCTAACTCATAAAATATATAAACAAGGCAAAGAGACTATAGAAAGTGAATCAGATGAAAGGCCCTGTACTTAGCAACCATTTATAAAACAGGATGTACAGACGTGGGTGAATTCCATCACACTAGAGTGAATTTGGTAACCGAGGCAATTACCTAGACAACTAAAAGCCCCAAAGTCACTTTTGTCTAACAAATGGGCGTTTTAGGGAAGAGCGGGTTTTTGGCTGCCATTACCTGAAAAATATCTCAGTTTTCCTCTTTAGTTGTCCAAATGTCTTCTTGACTCCAAGCAGATTCTCATATAAGTTTAATCAGTAGGCATTCATTGAGTATCCAGCATATGCAAGGCAGTGGCATTAGGTGATCTTCCCAGAAACCTGGATTTTTGATTACTAATCACTAATTTCAGCTAACTAGACACATCCTTTCCTACTCTGAAGTGAATTGACTTCCTTCTTTCATTTCATCAGCAACTTTACTAATAAATGCATTGTAGAACTCTGAGTTTTGATGTTAGTCTTAGTGCTTTATGGATGGATACCAGTCAATTTTTAACACGGGAAAATCACAATGTCTCCGATCATTAGTTTCTTCATATGCAAAATGAAGGGAGTGGACTAGAAGGCCTACAGATTTAAATATCTGCTTTCTCCATGGGAACCATCATCCTTCCCAAAATCTTTATATTTTGGCCCGAACTTCTTGGTCTTTATACACTCAAGTGGCCACTACTCTTAGTAGAAACTGCCATTGCCTAGTTGATCTCAGCAGGTAAGATGCCACTACAAGGAGTGTGGTATTTCTGGGTATATAATGTTTCACTTTAGTATATGGTGGAGACACAGCACTATATTGGTATCTCATGGTAGCCTTCATTCAAGGCCTAAGGAGAGAGAACAGATTGTTTGAAATTAGTCCGTTTTTACAGCTGAATAGTTGCTTTAAGTAAGCATCCCTGGGACTACATGTTCTAGGAGAGATCATCTTTCCTGCTCTGTAGTCAATGAGGATTAGAAGATCCAGTCATACTGGTTGGTTGGTGTCAGATAGACAAAAATACTCCTGTGATTATTTGACTTGATTCTTGGACTAAACATCGCCAATATTTTGGCACCGTGTAATTTTAATCACTGTGGTCCTCCACTCCTTTTCTTTCCTAGTATACCTTTTCCTATCTCCTCATAATTCACTTTTTTTCTTTTTTTTATTTAATATATTTAGTTTTTAGCATTGATTTTCACAAGAGTTTGAATTACAAATTTTCTCCCCATTTCTACCCTCCCCCCCCACTCCAAGATGGCGTATATTCTGGTTGCCCTGTTCCTCAGTCAGCCCTCCCTTCTGTCACCCCACTCCCCTCCCATCCCCTTTTCCCTTCCTTTCTTATAGGGCAAGATAAATTTCTACACCCCATTGCCTGTGTATCTTATTTTCTAGTTGCATGTAAAAATGTTTTTTTTTTGGTTTTTGAACATCTTTTTTTAAAACTTTGAGTTCCAAATTCTTTCCCCTCTTCCCTTCCCACCCACCCTCCCTAAGAAGTGAAGCAATTCAACACAGGCCACATGTGTATCATTATGTATAACCCTTCCACAATACTCATGTTGTGAAAGATTAACTATATTTTACTGCTTCCTAACCTATCCCCCTTTATTGAATTTTCTCCCTTGACCCTGTCCCCTTTTGAAAGTGTTTGTTTTTGATTACCTCCACCCCCATCTTCCCTCCCTTCTATCATCCCCCCTTTTTTAACTTCTTCCTTCTTCTTTCCTGTGGAGTAAGATACCCAATTGAGTGTGTATGGTATTCCCTCCTCAAGTCAAATCTGATGAGAGCAAGATTCACTCATTCCCCCCTCACCTGCCTTCTCTTCTCTTCCTACAGAATTGCTTTTTCTTGCCACTTTTATGTGAGATAATTTACCCCATTCTATCTCTCCCTATCTCCCTCTCTCAATATATTCCTCTCTCATGCCTTAATTTGATTTTATTTCTTTTAGATATCTTCCCTTCATCTTCAACTCACCCTGTGCCCTCTCTCTCTCTCTCTCTCTCTCTCTCTCTCTCTCTCTCTCTATCTCTCTCTCTCTCTCTCTCTCTCTCTCTCTCTATATATATATATATATATATATATAGAGAGAGAGAGAGAGAGAGAGAGAGAATATATATACACATACATATATACATACATATACATTCACTTATACATATATACATAAACATATATATATATATGTATGTATATGCATATTCCCTTCAGCTACCCTAATACTGAGGTCTCATGAATCATACACATCGTCTTTCCATGTAGGAATGTAAACAAAACAGTTCAACTTTAGTAAGTCCCTTGCAATTTCTTTTTCTTGTTCTTTTTCTTGATTACCTTTTCATGCTTCTCTTGATTCTTGTGTTTGGAAGTCAAATTTTCTATTCAGCTCTGGTCTTTTCACTGAGCTTGAAAGTCCTCTATTTTATTGAAAATCCATATTTTGCCTTGGAGCATGATACTAAGTTTTGCTGGGTAGGTGATTCTTGGTTTTAATCCTAGCTCCATTGACCTCCAGAATATCATATTCCAAGCCCTTCGATCTCTTAATGTAGAAGCTGCCAGATCTTGGATTATTCTGATTATTTTTCCACAATACTCAAATTGTTTCTTTCTGGCTGCTTGCAGTATTTTCTCCTTGATCTGGGAGCTCTGGAATTTGGCGACAATATTCCTAGGAGATTTCTTTTTGGGATCTATTTGAGGAGGTGATCGGTGGATTCTTTCAATTTCTGTTTTGCCCTGTGGCTCTAGAATATCAGGGCAGTTCTCCTTGATAATTTCTTGAAAGATGATATCTAGGCTCTTTTTTTGATTATGGCATTCAGGTAGTCCAATAATTTTTAAATTATCTCTCCTGGATCTATTTTCCAGGTCAGTGGTTTTTTCAAGGAGATATTTCACATTGTCTTCCATTTTTTCATTCCTTTGGTTCTGTTTTATAATATCTTGATTTCTCATCAAGTCACTAGCTTCCACTTACTCCAATCTAATTTTTAAGGTAGTATTTTCTTCAGTGGTCTTTTGGACCTCCTTTTCCATTTGGCTAATTCTGCCTTTCAAGGCATTCTTCTCCTCATTGGCTTTTTGGAGCTCTTTTGCCATTTGAGTTAGCCTATTTTTTAAGGTGATGTTTTCTTCAGTATATTTTTCAGTATTTTTTGGGCCTCCTTTAGCAAGTCATTGACTTGTTTTTCATGGTTTTCTTACATCCTTCTCATTTCTCTTCCCAATTTTTCCTCTACTTCTCTAACTTGCTCTTCCAAATCCTTTTTGAGCTCTTCCATGGCCTGAGACCAGTTCATGTTTTTCTTGGAGGCTTTTGTTGTAGACTCTTTAATTTTGTTGACTTCTTCTGGCTGCATGTTTTGGTCTTCTTTGTCACCAAAGAAAGAATCCAAAGTCTGAGACTGAATCTGGGTGTGTTTTCGCTGCCTGGCCATATTCCCCGTCAACTAACTCGACCCTTGAGTTTTTCAGTGGGGTATGACTGCTTGTAGAGTTTAGAGAACTATGTTCCAAGCTTGGGGGGATGCGCCAGCTCTGCCACACCAGCACCTCTCCTTCCCCAAGAACCCCCAACCCGGACTGGGCTTAGATCTTCAGCAGGCTGTGCACTCCTGCTCTGATCCGCCACTTAATTCCTCCCACCAGGTGGGCCTGGGGCCGGAAGCAACTGCAGCTGTACTTCTGTAGCTGCCCTACCTCCGCTGTCCTCGGGGTGGTAGCCGAACCCAAACTCCTTCCACTCCCACAGCTTTTCCCACTAACCTTCTCTGTTGTCTTTGGTGTTTGTGGGTTGAGAAGTCTGGTAGCTGCTGCAGCTCACTGATTCAGGGCCCTAGGGAACACTCCACCTGGCTCCTGGTCTGGTTGGTCCGCGCCGCTCACACCGGGCTCTGCTCCGCTCCGCTCTGCTCTGCTCCCAGCTCTATGTGGGATAGACCTCACCCAGAGACCATCCAGGCTGTCCTGGGCTGGAGCCCTGCTTCCCTCTGCTGTTTCATGGGTTCTGCAGTTCTAGAATTGGTTCAGAGCCATTTTTTGTAGGTTTTTGGAGGGACTCGGCGTGGAGCTCACGCTAGTCCCTGCTTTCCAGCTGCCATCTTGGCTCCGCCCCCCTAATTCACCTTTAAGTTAGTCTATCAGGATCATACCAAATATAGGCAATGTGGATAGTTTCTGAGTTAGGGCCTTAGATATATAAGAGGAAAATAATGGGATAGCTCACACTAGGAAAATTTTGCAGTCTGTTCAATGGTCCCAATGATTTTTCCTAAAAAGCATACTTTTTAACTCTGATATTTTCTCAGGGACACTTTATGACTAAGAGTCGTGTTTCACCATGACCTCAGAAGAATCAAGATTTTACGTGACCAAAAGAGAAATTGTGATGACTTATATACGGGAAGTGGAATAAATTCCAAAAGTCTTAGTGCAGTAAAGCTTGTTGCTTCCACTAAGGTTTTTGGGAGTCCCTGTGTACGAACTAAAAAGGAGGTAGGCAGGCCATATGACAAAAGTGAGGAACAACAGATGACTAGTATGGCCACTGTCCTGGTATCTACAAACTACTAAATTGGAGGAATCAAGTGGATCCTCTTTGGAAAAATAATAGAAGTACATTTATTACAAGGCAGTGAAGAGAAAGCATGGGGTAGTGGACAGAGAGCTTGCCTGTGAGTCAGGAAGACCTGAGTTCAAATCCCACTTCTGACACATGTGGCTATGTGACTCTGGACAAGTCACTTTAACCTCTCAGAGCCCTAAAAACCTCTCTAGGTGTGTAAGTTGCAAAGGTACTGACTTGTATTGGTAGAGGGAGTGTCCCTGCTTGGAATTCTTTATGCCAATGAAATCAAAGGTCCAATCTCTAGCATGAGAAGTCTTGAATGGGTTGGGTTCTTTCCCAGTGGAAGGAAAGCCTATATCAATGAGTTAAAAATTAATAATTTGGATATCAACACAGAAGATATATTTGTCAGGTTTATAGATGACATGAAACTAACAGAATCAAGATCCTAAAAGATCTTTGGCAGTCTGGCTAGACTCTGGGGCCTAAATTTCATAAAATAAACTTTATTAGAAACACATGTATGTAATGGCAAATGGGGTGAGACTTTTCCCTGTCTTTTCTTTTGGAGTGCTTCTCAGCACTAAGGCAATCAAGTGCCTTTGAGTCTTGCCTTTGTTTCAAACCTGCTTAAGTTACAAGAAAGCCTAAGTCACATGAGTTTGAGTCACATGGTTGTGACTCCTTCTGACCCTGAAGAAGTATATATATATACTCTGAGGTTAGCATTTTGCTTTGGGGGCTCACTCATTGGAAAAATGTGCCTGTGACTTGGCCAGATGAGACTCTGGGTAGCCATTGAGGAGTCCCCTCCCCCTGCTTTGAAAATTGAGATGTTGGTGCTTCTCTCTCTGGTAACTATGTATGTATTGCTATGGACAGACAGTTAGAAGGGCTGTCTGCTGATTTGTGTTATTTGCTCTGCTTATATAATTTCTGCTTGTAATTTCTTTTTGTGTTTTCTCTGAAGTTTGGGGTGCTGACTTTTCCCCTGAATTAAGTGAATGATATATGTATGTTTAATTAAAGTGAGATTGTAAACCCATTAAAGCTGCTTTTCTTAGAAGAGTAGATCAAAGAACCTGTGCTAGTACCTCCACAGCAGCTGCAAGCAGCATTGTTGTTACAATGTAAAGATCTATATATGAATTTTTTAAAAAAATCATCTTTATAACTACAAGAAGAGACTAAACAGCTCTTGTTGAAGCTGCTAGATGCTGCAGTGCATTGAGTACTGGGCTTGAAGACCTGAGTTCAAATCCAGGCTCAGATACTTACTGCATGACTTTGGGCAAGTCACTTAATATCTGTTTGCTTTTTTTCTCAAATGGGGATAACATTACCTTCTACGGTTCTTGTGAGAGTCAAATGAGATAATATTTGTAAAGCACTTAGCATTGCACCTGGCACATAGTAGGCACTTAATAAATGCTTGTTTCCTTCCTTCTTTCATGTAAAAGATATCCTGGGGTTTTAGGGACCTCAAAAATATGAGCTGCTAGTGTGATGTGAAAAACAGAATAAGCCAATTTGAATTTAGTCTAATTAAGAGAAGCATGGTGTTCAGAATGAGGGAGGTAATAGGCGATGCAGCCTTAGACCACTTTGGTAATATTAAATGAGTTCTAGGTGCCCCATTACAGGAAAAAGTCAACAATCTGTAGTCTGTCCATGAGAGACATGGAATAGTGAGAAGGCTGATGACCATATTGTAGACAGATCAGTTGAAGGAACTAGGGATAAAGATACACAGACAGACACACACACACACACACACACAGACACACGCATGCACACATGCAATACATATGTATATCACCAGTTCCTTTTATATATACACATGTATAGATTGGAACATACATACATATATATGTATATAATATTTTACTTAAAATTTTACTTACAATTTATTTTAAATTAATGTAATGTTTTATCATTAAATGACTAAAGTCATCTGCAGATGCATCTCCCAATGAGATCTTCATTGTATAAAAGAAAACAGCTAAGAAAAGAAAAACTGACGCTACCGATAACATATACAATATTTCTAAGCCGTAGGATTCTATTTCCCTGTTAAAAAGGAGAGAGGGATATTTTCTTTTTGGTCATTACAGTGAATCCAAGTTTGGCTTCTTTTCAGTCCTTTTAGCAATTTTTTGATTACTTCATTATATTTACATGTATTGTCCTCCTGATTATACTTACTTCATAAAAGTTCTGCATCACTTCAAACAAGTCTTCCCTATGTTTCCCTCAGTTCCTTATATTTGCCATTCCAATATTATTATATAAAATAATATTCCTTTGCATTTACATAACACAGTTTCTCTAGCTATTTCCCAATGCCAAATACTCTCATTTTGTTTCCATTTTTCTCCCATACATATTTCTCCCTTTGACTAAAAGTACTGCTATGAGTATTTTGATACATATTTTTTGTCATATACAGCCTTGGGATATGACATATATCTAGGGATATGATTGCTATTTAGAGGTTATGAACAGATTAGCAATTTTTTTCACCTACTTCCAACTTTTCTGCACAACAGTTGGACCAGTTCACAGCTACCAAAGTCTATTAATGTACCTTCCTTCCTTATGGAACATTCCCTCCCTCCTCCCCTCATCTACCTACCATGTCCATATATCATTATCTTTGCTAGTTTGATGGGTTTGGGGTAAAAATCTTATAGCTCTTTAAATTTGCATTTTTTCTTTTTATTTGTGATTTGGAGCAATCTTTCCTATAGTTGTTGGCAATCAACTGGAGAATGGTTCATGTTCTTATACATGGTGTCAGTTATCCATATATCTCAGATATCAGACTTTTGTCATAGGTACCCGATACAAAGATATTTTCTTCAGCTAACTTTTTACTTTCTTACTCTAGTGGAATTGTTGTTTTCCTGCAAAAACTTGTTTTCTTTCACAAAAATTAACTTCTTTATCTTCTATAGATAATGTCTATACCTTGTTTGGTTATATATTTCCTAACTATAGTTGTGAAAGAAACCGCTTTCTATTGTCTGTTATGTTAATTAATTGGTCATTTACACTTATTAAATGTGTCCAGCTACTCCCTCTCAGTCTTCCTCACTCTATCTTCATCCAGGTCATGCTTGTTAACTGTGGATTTCCCACGAGGCTCTGTTCTGGGCTCACTTATCTCTATATACTATTTTACTTGGTGATCTCATCAATTCCCAGAGATTAAGCTGTTATCGCTGTACGGATGATTCTCAAATTCTACTTATCCAGTCTTACCTGGACTAACTTCCTATGTGCCAAGGACTCTACTAAACACTGGAGATACAAAGAAAGGCAAAAGACACAAGAAAGGCAAAAGACAAGTCTCTGTCGTCAAAGGTCTCAAAATTCAATCGAGAAGGCAACATGAAAACAACTATATGCAAATAAAATTCATAGAGAGTAAATTGGAACTAATCATTAGAGAAAAGGAGTTAGAATCAAGTGGGATCAGAAAAGACTATCTTTAGAAGGTGGAATTTTAGCTGGGATTTGAAGGAAGCCAGTGAAGGAGGAGAGAGAGATGAGAGGGGAGAGCAGAAGAAGCATGGGGACAGCCAGTGAAAATTCCCAGGAGTCAAGAGGAGTATCTTGTATGAGGAACAGCATGAAAGCTGGTGTCATTGGATTGCAGAGTGTGTGGAGGAGGGGTAAGATGTAAGAAGTCTGGAAAGGTGGTGCTGGGAAGGGACAAGTTAGGATTTGAACATGAAAAAGAGGATTTTATATTTGATCATGGAGATAATTGGGAGTTTATTGAGTTGGAATGTCCCACGGTTAGACTTGTACTTTAGGAAGATTAATGTGACAGCTGAATAGAGGGTTGGGATAAAGTAGGGAGAGACCTGTGGCAGAGACACCAAAAAGTGGACTATTGTAATTGCCTAGGCATGAAGTGATGAGGGCTTGCGTCAGAATAGCAGCAATGCCAGAGGAGAGAAAGGGACATAGGCTAGATATTATGATGGTGGAACCTAAAGGCCTAGGCAACAGATTCAATGTACGGGGCAGGGGTGTGTGAAAAAGAAAGAAGAGTTGAAGATGACACCTAGAGTACAAACCTGGATGACTGAGAGAAAGGCAGTACTCTTGACAGTAATATGGTAGTTAGGAAAAGGGGAGAATTTGGAAATAGGACATAGATGGGAGATATTGATTAAGTACTTTCTTGGGGACATGTTGAGTTTCAGATGTCTACGAGAAATTCTGTTTGAGATTTCCAATAGGTGGTTGGAGATATGAGACTGGAGATCATCAGAGAGGTTAGAACTGGATCTATAGATTTAAGAAGCATGAGTAAACAGATGATAATTTAATCTATGGGAGTTAATATCACCAAACAAAATAACATATAGAAAGAAGAGAAGGGGAAAAGAGAGGAAAGGAGAGAAGACAAGAGAAGAGAAGAGAAGAGAAGAGAAGAGAACTCAGTTCAGAGCTTTATGGGAAATCCACAGTAGGCATGACCTGAAAGAAGATGCCTTCTGGTCTTTCTTCTGTTGTCTTCTGTGCATTTCAAGAACACATTTCAGTGACCCTTTTTTCTTTTTTTCTTTCTTTCTTGGCAACTCCTACCCCTAGCTCCCATCTCCCTCCCCATTCCCATATCAGCAAATGAAGAATAAAGGAAAAACACAATCTTTTAAACAAGCAGACATACATACATAACCAAGCAAAATAAAATTATGTCTCATTCAGCACTTTGAGTACATCACTTCTCTGTCAGGAGGTAAGTAGCTTCCTCTTGTCATTGCTTTGATCTTCTTAAGTCTTTAAGTTTTTTTTATCTTTGCATTGTTGTTTTGTATAGATTGTTTTCCTCATTTTGTTTATTTCGCTCTATGTCAGTTCATACAAGTCTTCTCATGTTTCTTTGATCATAATAGACAGCATGTACTTTAAGGTTTGCGAAGCACATATTTTATCTCTGTCATCATTTATTATGGTTCAATCATATTCCATTACATTCATATACCAGATAGATAACAAATAGATTGATAGATATAACGTGTTAAGGGCTTATTATGTGCCAGGCACTGTGCTATGTGCTAGCGATACAAACACAAGGGAAGTAAGACAGTCTATGCTCTATGTCTATGGAGCTCTAGTAAGAAAAGACAATTCATAAAGAGAAGCTGAAAAGTCTGGAGGATGGCTAGGAGAGTGAGGTCTCGGAGGACTGGTAAGGCAGCTGAGGAGCAGGAGAAGGAGGAAAAGAAGTTTGGAAAGTTGAATACTGAATGAAAGGGATCATGGCTTTTATCAATCTTGATGGAGAGTTCTGGTCAAGCCATAATATGTTCAGTCATTCTCCAATTGATGGGTTGCTGATGACTTGGATTTCTTCCTTTAAGAACTCCCTCATTGATTAGAGAAATGCAAATCAAAACACCTCTGAGGTACCACATCACACCTATCAGACTGGTGACCATGACAAAACAGGAAAATTATAAATGCTGGAGAAGATGTGGGAAAATTGGAACACTCATGCATTGTTTGTGGAGTTGTGAACTGATCCAACCATTCTGGAGAACAATTTAGAACTATGGCCAAAGGGCTATAAAAATATGCATACCCTTTGACCCAGCAATGCCACTTCTAGGTCTGTATCTCAAAGAGATCATATAAAAGAAACCCACGTGTACAAAAATACAGTAGCTCTTTTTTTGTGGTGGCAAAGAATTGGAAATTAAGGGGATGCCTATCAGTTGGGGAATAGCTGAATGAGTTGTGGTATATGAATGTAATGGAATATTATTGTGGGATAAGAAATGATGAGGCAGACTTTGCAAAAAGCTGGAAAGACTTGAGTGAACTGATGCTGAGTGAAGTGAGAAGAACCAGGAGAACATTGTATATAGTAACAGCCACAATGTTCAATGACTAACTTTGATAGCCTTATCTCTTCTTAGTAATGCAGGGATCAAAGACAACTCTAAAGGACTCGTGATGGAAAATGCTGTCCACATCCTGAAAAAGAACTAGGGAGTCTCAAAGTAGATTGAAGTATATTATTTGCTCTCTCTCTCTTTTTTCTTTTTCTGTTTGTTTCTTCTTCCTTGTGATTTCTCCTATTGCTTCTAATTCTTCTTTAAAACATGACTAATGTGAAAATAGGTTCAAATGAATGTAAACATAGAGCCTATATCAAATTACATGCCATCTTGGGGTGGGGCTAGGGGAGAGATAGGGAGAAAATTTGGAACTCAAACTCTTATGGAAGTGAATGTTGAAAACTAAAAATAAATAAATAAATGGAAATTTTGACACATATATGTCTGTCTGTCTATCTATCTATCTATCTATCTATCTATCTATCTATCTATCTATCTATCCATCTCTCTATCTAAAGAAATGTCACTCTGCGTCTTTGGATCATTTACCTATTGGGGTCTCTAGTTTTCCTTACATAAAAGAACTTCCTTTACATATCTTTGATAAGTGACTTTTATCAGAGAAGCTTTTTCAGCCTCATCAACTGTAATTTTCCTTCCCTTACTCTTCAGTCTAACCATACTGGCCTTCCTGTTCTGCGCACATAGCATCCCACCTCCTAGCTTTGTGCTTTTGTACTGGCTGTTTAACTGGGATATAATCCTTCCTCATTTCTACTTCAGTGAATCCCTTTCTTCCTTCAAGTGGCAGCTCAAGCATCACCTTACGCATGAAACTTTTGTGATCTCTCCAACTGCTCCTGCCTTCTTTGCTCATCTACCTCATGTTTGACTACCCTGTATTTATTTTTCATTTATTCTGTTTCTATTTACATATGTAAATATTCCCCTCCCTCCAGTGGAGTGTGGGCTCCTCAAGAGCAGAGACTGTTTATTTTTTGTCTTTATATCCCTAGGGCTGAGCACAATGCCTGGCATGTAATAGGTGCTCAATAAATGCTTGTTGGTTGATTGATGGGACCTGTTGGCCTACAAGACACAGGGTCTTGTAGGCAAAAGAATAAGCAACATGACAGTTCAACAAATTGAACAACAAGAATTTATTCAGGACCTATTATATTTAAGACCCTGAGGGCACAAAAAAATCATGAAACAGTCTCTGCTTTCAAGGAGCTTACATTCCTCTTTTGATACAGTGTGTACACAGATAAGAGAATAGAAGATAACCTGAGGAAGAATTCACCAATAACTGGGGGTATTGAGTATAGAGCAAAACTTTGCATTCAGGTGGCCGCTGCTTCCCTAGAAGCTTCTCACCCTGTGATATTCCTCCACCAAGGCTTGATGGATCATTCTAAAAGATCCCTCTGCCCTTGTGGTCCCTTCCTCTGATTGGTCAGTTACTTTAAGAACTTTTATTTTAAGGAGGGGCTCAGGCCAATTATGTTTATTCTTTCATTCCTCTCCAGGCTCCATTCCTGACTCTCAAGACTTCTTTCATGCCTTCTCTTCCCCACACACTTCATGTGTTTTCAGCTTCCTTTTATATTGTCTGCCCCAGTAGACTGTAAGCTCTTTTAGGGCAGATACCACCTTTCTTGTTGCCTGCTTTTGTATTCCCAATGCTTATTACAGTGATTGGCACATAATAAGTACTTAATACAATTTTTTGTTGAACTGATTTCATATGAAACTTAAGGTAACTAAGAATTCTAAGAAACAGAGGTTAGGACGGAGTGCATCGCAGTCTTGGGGGTCAGTACTTGTGATGGTGCAGAAATGGGAGATTATACAGAGTCAAAATAAACAGATCATAAACTACATTTAGAATAAGATACATGTGAAGCAGTGTCATTTCACACAACCCATGCAATTTGATAGATATTTATTAATTAAGCAAAGTGTTAATTATGGCATAGGAAAAGGAAATAATATTATAATAAGCTAATTGTTCATTACAGATAAAAAACTATAAAGTAGAAAAGAAAAAAGATCATTGTGGATGATGAAAAGACTCCATGGAGCAGGTGGGGCCTAAGTTCAGTCGGAAAATGTAGTTAAGAGATGCAGATGTGTTATAGTGGACGGAGAGCTAGTCTCAGAATCAGCAATGACCCAGGGTGTGTGACCCTGTGCAAGTCTAATAAGTGCCCTAGATTGGGGGGGAGCAGTTTTTGACAGATTCAAAGAAAGCGTACTCAGCATCATAGACTAAAATTCACAACCAGGGTAGTTGGCTTTGTAGGGAGAGGAAGCTTTAAGAACACAATTACCCCCTCCCCACAACACAACAACCACAAAGGCAAAACAAAAAAGCAACAATTTAGATGAGAAGGGGAAAAATTAGTTGCCTAAAGGAATTGAAGTAGAAACGTAAGTAACTCAGCAACCACCTTACATTTTAAAAATATATGTTAATGATATGGAAGTGAAGAGAGTTAATAGAGGATGAACACAAAAACATGGCATCATCTTTAAGGTGGTGTCAAGAGTGTGATAACTCCAAATGATTTGTGGTTGGTGAGGAAAGCTAAGGTTAAGACGGGGCCTTTTTAAACTTATGTTGGGAAAAATAGGATTAAAGGAAGCCAGAAGCATTATTTGGATGGGATGCTGATTACTGATAAAAGCAAATGGGCAGAAATTGTCAACCCTGATTTTGCTTCTGTTTTCTCTGTAAGGAGAGAGGGCTTTGGACTGGAAAGGAGAGAACAAAAAATGACTATTAAAGGGTTGACATTTAAAAATAATAACTAGGGGATAAGGAGCATATAGCTATCGTTGGTGAACTCAAGTCACCTGGCTCTGTTGAACTGCATCGTCAGACACTTTAAAAAGTTTTCAGATATGATTGCCAGGCCTGTATCATTGATCCTTGAAAGACTGTGAACAGGAGAGGTGCTTTATAATGGGAGGACAAAGGTTTTCCCAAGTTTCAAAAAATGGAAGAGAAAGTAGTCATCATACTATAGGAAAGTGAGTTTACTTTTAATTCCTGAAGACGTGTTTGACTATACTTACTGAAGAGTTAATTAGTAAACATAGAGAAAAGGAAGTAATAATCACAAAGATCATAGAATAATTTCATCAAGAACAGGACAAACCCGACTAACCTCATTTCCTCTTTTGACAGGGTTACTATATGGTTATATTAGAGAAATGCTGTAGATACCATTTATCTTGATTTTAGGAAAGCATTTGATAAAGACTTTCATCCTATTCCTGTAGAAAAGAAGAATGTATGTGACTTAGATGATAGTACAATTCTATGAATTCTGAATTGGTTGAATGACTGTACCCAAATGTAGTCATCATTGATTTAATGTGAATTTGGAAAAAGGTCTCTAGGAAAATGCATTAAAAATCTTGTCCTGTATCAGTAGGTGTTTTTATCAATGACTGGGATAAAGGTAGAGGTAGCATGCTAATCGAAGTTGCAAATGACCTAAAATATGGAAGGATAGCTTACACCCTGAATGACAGAATTGGGATCCAAAAAGATCTTGATATGCTAGAATATGGGTCCAAATTTAAGAAGGTGAAATTTAATGGTGCTAAAAGTAAAGTCTTCAACTTGAGTTAAAAAAAATTCCATTTTACAAATACAATACGGGTAAGACATGACAAGACAGCCATTTGTCTGTAAAAGATATGGGCATTTTAGTGACTATGAGATGAATATGAATCAACAATCTGATGTCACCAAAAAAAGCTGATATGATTGTAGGCTGTATTGAGAGAAGCATAATATCTACATGGGTGTGCTGGAGCCAGCATGTAGTGGCTCATGAGGACTGATTGTTAAATTTTTAATGTAAGCATTTACACAGAAATCAGAAAATGCTACAGATCTGGGCTTGATTTATTGTTTTGTTGATTGTCTAGACTTAATAAAATGATGAAGAAAATGACAATAATGCAGATTAAACTTAAAAGTGTATCAGATGTACATTTTGTTCCACAGAGAGACAGTTGATAAACCTTTATCAAGATACCCCTGGTCTTAACCTAGTTTGGCTTTCTAGTGGTCTCTCCTGAATAATCTACTGCAAATCATAAAAAGACCAGTCAAGACAGAAGCCTTAGTTGCTGCCCAGATATGAAAGACAGAGTACATTTACTTCTCTCTCTCTTTCTTTCTCTCTGCAGTTCCCATCAAACAAAGGAAATAAGAAAAACTGGACAAATCTAGCCATGGCATCTTTTAGGTGTTTATGTGATATGTCAAAGTAGTAGTTGGCATGTTTTCTACTAGTGAAAGCATTCGAACTCCCTGCATGCTCACTGAGGAACTAACTGTTGTCATTTTCTTTAGGATATTTCCTCATTTCTCTAGAAGAGTACATGTTCACAAAAATGGCTCGAACCAGCAATATTTGGGGGATCTGAAAATGATCTTATGTGTACATGCAGGGCTGCTGATGACTCATGTGTGGTAGCATCACTGATGAGGCTTGCTTTGATTCTATTTGCCTTCTAATCTTCGGTATTCTCATTTATCCTCAGGAGATTTGATAATGTAATTTCCTATTCTCTTAACAGCTGGGTCATCCCTTTTGCTATTTTCTCCAAAAATCTGAAGGAAGTTCCTAGAAGAGTCACTCACTGAGAATGTGAGAGAATGTCATGGAGAGCAGGGTCCAGCATCAGTCACACTAGCCACACTGTATAGCTTCGTACCATCATTCTCTTTGGCATGTTCATACACATAACCCAAATTTTAGGGGACAGAAACACAATACATGATTGATAAAGCCAATACAACTGCTTCAGTTGAAAACAACTGTTCAGTTGTCATTTATATTTGGGTCAATCTCCTTCCCCAACTGGCATCATATGTGTATATAGGCATAGTCATAGGATCATAGACTTAAAGTTTAAAAGGACCTTAGAGCTCTCGGTCTAATTCCCTCAATTTGCAGATGAGCAAACTGAGACCTAGAAAAATCAAGTGACTTGCCCAAGTTACTCAGTTACTCAGTTAGTGAGTAGTTGAATGGAAATTTGACCCAAAGTCATATGGGATTCAAATCTAGCATTCTCTCCACTGTACCACAAATTCTTCTTTTTCTTAGGAAAGGTATCATACATGAGATCCTATGAGATTCTGATCTGGCAGCGGTCCAGAAGAAAGGAGAAGGCTCTACTTGATTGGCTTCATTTGATGGTTACTTGTCCACAAATCCTTCCTGAAGTAATTTCTCATGTGGGAGAAATGTCAATATAGAGAACAACCAGGAAAGTGTCCAGATTTTTTTCTCATAATGAAATTTTTCTGTCCTGGAAACTGCATGGAATATAACAAGTTGTCAAGTCTTGAGGTCTGTGGGGCTTCACTGTAGTGATATGCTGTCATAATAGACTTTGTTGAAACAAAGTGCCTGAATGTTCAGCACCAACTGTTGTATGAAGGAAGGAACTATTAAACAGTAATTAGCTTGATTCTTGTGGTTTGATTGAAAGAGCCCTGGACTTGGGGTCAGAAGACCTCAGCTGAATTCTGCCTTTTCCATTCACATGCTGTATGACTTTGGGCAAGTCATTTTATCTGTTTGAGAAATGATTTCCTCATTTGAATGTAACCTCAGTCCCAAAGCCCATTGATATGCGACTCTTTCTTCATTGGTCAAGATCAATGTCCTGTCTCTGAGTGAAGGGAATGAGTTGGGGGCTGGAGAGAGGGGAGAGAGAGGGGGAGAGAAAGAGAGAGAGAGAGAGAAAGAGAGAGAGCTTTTCTGTTTTTTTTTGTTTGCTTTTTTTTTTGAGTTGCTTCAGACTCTGCAGTTGCTTCTGGCTTCCAGCTCTGAGAGAGAAGCTGAATAATGTCAACCCCATTTTAGGTTGCTAAAAGGAGAATAATACTCCAGGAAGAAGCCAACACAAGAGGACCTGATAGTCTCCATCATGTCCCTATCCCCAGGTTGCTACACTAGAGACTTTGGGGAAATTCCCCTTGGATGAGATCTGAGACTCTTTCTGTTGGTTGAGCTGAGTTACCATGCTCCCGATGGGAGAATTCCCTCACTCTGTGTTGTCTAGTATATATTTTCCTATGTATACATTCTCTGATTTCTATTTTGCTATGGAATTGGATAAATGGGTTTCTTTGACAATTGCTATGTGTATGTGTTCATTATAAAAGTGCTATTGGGATCCTGCTTCCCCCAATAATAAAACAGCAATCAGAAGTTGGATTGAAATTGAGCATACAGAAGAATGAAGGGTGCCTAGAACATTTCTTAATAGTAAACCCATCATTAATGGTAGATAACTTAGAATGAACTGAATGACCTAAACTAAAGGCCTATCCTATTCTTGTGGTCCTAGGATTCCATGATAGGTTTGTGTCAGCTAAATCCAATACACATTGACTAATCATGTAGCATAAGCATGGTTTGGTGATAAGCTCTAGGGATACAGAGATTATTTTTTTCTTCTTAAGAAACTTACTTTGACGTTTTGGAGTGTATTAGGTTTGCGTGGCATATAAGATGCAAACTATTTTTAAACAAATAAATTAGAATTTCAACATCCAAATGAATGCTTTGCTCTTCAAAGGGGGACTTACCTTGAGAAACTGTCCACTTGTTTCATTTTGGGGACTCTTTTTAAGCAGTGCCAGAAGAATCCATGGCATATTCATCTTTGTTAGCCAAAAAGTGAGATGTCTTCCTATTTTGAAAGTGGATTTTTTTTTCTAGAAATGGACATAAGCTATTTGGAGATCAGAACCATCAACAAAATCTATGATCAAGGTGTGTTGAGAGGTTTAAGTAAAAGGTTGTATATAAAATACTTTAAAAAATTTTTTCTGAACTCAAAAAATACTAAAGTGGGAATTTCCAAAGAGAGAGAGAGAGAGAGAGAGACAGAGAGAGAGAGACAGAGAGACAGAGATGGATTATGAAACTGCCAGTCTCTGTGATCTGTAGCTTGCTTTTCTTTTTAAGTTCGATATGTAGCTTTTAGATCTGTCTTATTTGCCTTTATTTCTTTCTAATCTTCCCCTCTGATCTAGTCTCTGCATTAAAGAAATGCCTCCATGACCTTCTTTCTTTTCTTTCCCCTTTTCTCCCTATCCTATTCCTGTCCTCTTTTGGAAAAAAAGAAAGAAAAACAAAGCCTTTGTAAAAATATACAGTCAAATAAAACACATTTCCACATTGGATGTGACAGCAAATGTACATTTTGTTCTGCATCCTGAGTTCATCATCTTTCTGTCAAGAGATAGGCAGCATGTAAAAAGCACTTTATAAACCTTAAAGCACTATAGAAAAAGTCAGCTATTATTATGACTATTTTGGGGACAAATGAAGTATGACCATAAGGTAATGAGACAGCAGCCTCATACAGTGGAATTATCACTGAACTGGGGAGTCAAGAGGCCTGAGAGAATTAGAAATTCATAGAATTTATAGCTGGAAGGAACTTCAGAGACCATCTAATTCAATGTCTTTATTTGCAGATGAGGAAACTAAATCCCAGAGTGGCTATGTAACTTGTCCGAAGTCATATGGGTAGTAAGTAGCCCAAGAGGGATTTGAACACAAGCCCTCTGACCCTAGGTAAAATACTCTTTCAATTATACTACTAGATATATGACCTTGGGCAAGTCACTTCTGTGCCTTCTATGGACCTCAATTTCTTCATCTATGAAATACAGGAAGTTGGTTTAGATCAGGGGTATTAAACCACATGTGGCTCACTACACTTCCCAGTGAGGATGAACTAAATTAAAATGTATTTGGAAAACATTTAACAAAATAAATTTAAAAATACAATAGGACATAGACAATGCTACTATGTGGTTTTCTAAGTCAATATACAGACTCCAGAGATCCTAATGTATGTTTTAGTGGCCATTTCTGTTTGAGTTTGACACCATAATCTAGACTCTAGGTGATCTATAAGAGGACTTCCATCTCTAAAATCTATGGTTCAGTGATTTTTATTATATGACTTATAAAGTGGGCCTGCAGGCAAGTCTAAAACAGGTGTTTCCAAAATGTTGGGAAGGAAGCATTACTGGAATAACTTCCAAAATTCCTACTTTGAAGGGAATAAAGATCACTGGGGCCCCAGCATAACATAAACTCCTTAAGGGCCAGGGTTTTTTTGATTTATCTTAGTGTCTGCAATACTTTGTGTAGGGCTTTGTACATAGAGGGTGCTTACTAAATAAATTAGTGAAAATCGGTCTCATTGGTTTATAGCCACAGCTGTGCAGATGGACTTTAGTGACTGAAATGGAAGGCTGATGTCATTCTCAACAGTGTGAACAATGGGTACGCAAGCGAAGTTCCACACAACATTTGGAAAGAATACACATGGTGAATGTTAGAATACATATATTTAAAAATCTTATTTAATAAACGATTGCATCAACTTGCTGAGGATCAAAAGTTGAATTGTTCCATTAACTCCATGATAAGAGTCATTATCTGATGCATGTATGTTATGTGTGGGCGTGTGTGTATGTGTGAGTGTGTGTATGTATATGTGTGCTGTGTGTATAGTGTGCATATGTGAGTGTGTTTGGGAGTGGTATGTGTATGTGTTTGTGGTATGTGTAGCCCATCTAAGTAAAGTACAAGTAAGATGACTAAGATGAGAGAATAATGTCAAAGTCTCTTGCTATTGAAGTCAACATCTCCCAGTGTGGACTTAAGCAGCTTTTGGAAAAGTGTAAATGCTTAACCTCTGTGAAGCAGGTCACAGGGCAGAACATTGGCTCATTGGCCAAAAGAACAGAGAAAGAAAATGACAGGCTGTACATATGGGAAACAGTCCAAAGCGTGATCCAGTTCTTGTATTACCTTTCCCATTCACTTTTGGGTATTCTGCCTATTGATATTAGATCATATATGTGTGTATATGTATAGATTCGTTTGCTTCTATGTCCATTTGTGTATTTATTTTTATTTATTTAGTTGGCTATTTGCTTATCTATACATTTGTGTGTTTATTCATTTACTCATTCATCTGTCCATTAATTCACTTATTCATTCTTTTATTCATTCATTCAATCATCCATCCATATTTCTTTCTCCCTGTCTTCCTTCCTCCCTCCTTCCCTTCCTCCCTCCATTCCTTCCTTCCTTCTTTCCTTTCTTTCTTCCTTCCTTCCTTCCTGCCTTCCTTCTTTCCTTCCTTCCTTCCTTCCTTCCTACTACCTATCATTATCTATCTATGGGAAAGCCATTGAGATAGGTAGAGAGAGGGATAAGATAAGGGAGAATGAGAAGAGCAGTATAGTAGAAGGCCATAATATCAGATATTTAGAGCTGCAAGGGACCTTAGAGGTCTTCAAGTCCCACCCCCTCATTTTATAGATGATGACATGTAATCCTAGAGATGCTAAATTCCCCAGGTTCACAGAGCTCACAAGCAGTGGAAGCAATTCACTCTGCCAAGCTGCCTCTACTGCCTCCAGTGTTTGGGTGTTAGAACTGAAATGGGATCCTTGGAAGTGCATTTTAAAATTGTACTGGGATTTAATTCCTGAAGGCAGTATTTCTCCCTGTCCAAATATGTAATAGTTTGCTTCATTAGGTAGTGAATGTCCCTTCATATAATGTGTTCAAGCAGGGGCTCGATGACCACTTGTCAGGGATGTCACATGGGGTATTCATGCACTGGGCAGGGGCTTGGACAGCATGACCTCCAACTCAGTGGTTCTATGATTGTATGATTTTTATGAGCCTTATTACATAAGATTTATGTAAGATTGCTTCAGGAACCTTTGTTCTATTTTGAGCTATTTCTGATTCTAAAGCACCATAGGTAAGGCATTTGATGCTGTGCCTTAGTTTCCATAGCTGAAAAATTGGGATTACCTATCACTTTCTGAAGACAAAGAGAAAATGATTTCTCCACTATTCATTAGTGCAAGCTTATTAAAATAAATGCTGTGAGTTTAGTGGGGTCTTATAAAAACATAAAGGATTTTTTAAAACAAAGATTTTAGCTGTTTTTTTCTTTAAAACATCCATTGTTACAGTCATCTTTGCTTCAATGCCAGCTCTCTATGCCTTTCGTTAATGTGCTTCTCGAGGAACAGTCTTTAAATGAGAAGTTACGGCTGCTTTTCTGATTGAAACAAACTAGTGTTGATTGCTGATCAGCCATCTGTAAAGGAGGGCACCTCAGGAAGGATATGAGCTAATGAAAAAATGGACCTGATTTGAAAGTGTGATGGGCTTCATGCCACAGGCCAGTCTGAGTGGCATGAGATTATATCAGTGCAAGTGAGAGGTAGATTGAGAATAAGTAACTTCTGTCTTAAAGATTAAATGGCAAATTTGCTATTAAATGTGAAAGACATAAAATGGAATTAACGCTTTGAGGGTGTTAGCTGTGGTTAGATACACTCTGCAGACGGGACTGCCATCCTGTCACCAGCTTTTGTCAAATGGCCCGCTCTTCTTGTTGCAGCTCAATTAATACTTATTCCAAAATATCAATTAAAGAAACGGGGAACAGTGTTGACCCTTAACAGCTGCCTGCATATTGCCTATGACCAACGGACATTTTGTGTGGCCTTTCTTCTCCAGATGACCTTTGTAACTTGCAAAATGTTATTGATGAAGTCAATAATTTTCACAGAGAGCCAACTGATAATTCTCATCAATGTTGGAAGAAGCCATGGGGATACTATCACCTTTTTAAACTGACCTGCTGACCTGCTGGGGCATGGAGAAGTTGTTAAGTATTCCAAAGATTTTACACAATTTGGCAATCAAAACTATAGAACCAGAGACTCATCTCAAAGATATTCTCATGGAGGCAGGGGCAGGGGTTACATCTTCTTCCTTTCACAGACCTGCGATTTTTGCCATTCTGAATTCAACCCCAGCTTGGATAAACTGCAATTGTCCAAAGGCTTAGTTGAGGGTTTCACTAGTCGCTTATGAGTAGCTAACCTTTTGGTATTTAATATCTCTAGATCTGCCTTTTCAGGTTTTTGGACAACAGTTTTACCCTGGGCAATCTCAAAGCTATTCCGGCCTGACATGAGTTGCTAGAGGTTTTGCTTCACTTCATTGCTTTCAGGAATCCAGGGTCACCTCCCTGCCATGATGAAGCAGAGTAAGATTCTCATTGGAGGGCCGTGTCTACGTGACAATGTCTGAAGGAAAACTGGAAAGTACAGTTCCACATCTGGCTCACCAGGGTTTGCCTGACTTGTCCCATATTTCTTTCTTTTCTTAGTTGTGAGTCTATTAATCTCTTGGCAGCTAGGTGGCACAATCAATAGCATATTGGACCTGGAACCAGGAAGACCTCAGTTCAAATCCCACCTCAGATAGATACTAGCTTTGTTACCCTGGGCAAGTCAATTAATCTCTCTCAGCCTCAGTTTATTAATTTATAAAATGGGAATAATCATAGTAGCTATTTGAGATAATATATGTGAAGAGCTGTACGAATCTTAAAGTGTTATATAAGTGCTTTTATTATTCTACACGATGCAGATAAAACTCCTGCCCTCTTCTCCATACCCCTCTGTGGGAATTAATCTGTTTTAGAGCTCTCCTGCCTTCTGCTCTTTAATTACAGAAGTCAAAGGACCCAGGACCATCTCTTTGGATTTTCTTGATGCCTAACTCCAAACTTATGCTATTCCCTTGTTCTTGGATCCTTATGAATTCTATTCTTTAGAACATCTGACCATGACGTAACCTGTCTGCTCTACTCCTTGGTTTCCTGGGAGAGGATATTCGAGCTTGTTTAAGGATGCTTATAGTATCCCGGGGCCAGAGTGTGCCAGGTCTCACTGTCCAAGGAAGGAATTGCATTGACTTTTTAGGGAAGAAGAGCTATTGAGAACTACCTAGAACTTCACCTAGATTCTTTTTCTTGGTCTCTTTGCCTGAGCCAGATGTAGGTCAAGTTATTACGTTAGTCCCAAGGCTCTCTGCCCTAGAGTAGCTGTGAACACAAGGTCTAGCCACTGAATGTTCTGTTCTGGACCCTTGGACCCATGATGATTGGCTAGTACAATCTTCACAAGGAGGTAGGTAACAAAATAAAATTTATTACATTATCACAGAGCATAATGAGAATAGAGCCAATGGGCCTGTGATGCAGGGTTCTGACATGTGGGATAGGGGCACATGCTTCCTGTGGGGTGGGAGACATTTCCATGCTTCCTTCCTGAGGGAATCCTGCCAGATACCTTGTCTCCTAATAGTCTGGAAGTATTGGGTGTAATTGCCCCAACAAGATTCTCTAGGCTCTCCTTTCTGGTCTCCCCAATGGTCCTACTGACCCTTCTCTCTCCAGCTGAGTCCACAGTAGGTAGAATTGAGGATTGGTTATTGTTCCACACCAACTTTTTTGATCCTGCTAAAGGGAGTTAAATTCCACCCCTCCTCCCAAATTTTTCTCTAAACTGTTTCATGAATTGACCATTAGCTGTGTTACCCTGGGCAAGTCACTTAACCCTGATTGCCTCTTGGGGAAAAGAAAATAAATCGACCATTGCTTCAATGACTATGACTAATGGTAAGTGACTAATTCTACCTTGTCCACAGAATCTATCAGAATGGGACATAGATTATCAGAGGAATCACAGTATCAAAGAGACAGAAAGGACCTCTATCTGATAGTCCAATATACACCTGAACAAGTATCATCTCCAGAATATATTTTCCGAGTGGTCATTCAGCTTTAGCTAGATTTCAGATGAAAAGGCCTGAGCCTGAAAGGACCAGGGTCTCCCATTGCATCCTGGGTCGTCTCCAGTCATCGTGATGAATATCAGGCCACTGGACCCAGATGGCTCTGGAGGAGAAAGTGAGACTGGTGACCTCGCACAGCCCTCCCTCACTCAAATCAAAGTCAACTGCAAGTCATGTCATCATTTCCCCAATGTCACGGTCTTCTCCGAAAACAAAGGACAAACACAACAAGATTTCAGATGAGAAATAAACCATGACTTCCCCAGGGGGACCATTCGACTTTGAGGCAATTCTAAATTAAAAACAACAACAAAACTTTCCTAAGAAACTTAAATTTGCCATTTTGTAGCTTCTACCCAAACCTAGTTGTGTCCCCCAAGGTCAAGCAAGACAAAAATTAATCCTTCAGTGGACAGCAGACCCTCGAAATCCTTGAAGATGGAGGTGACGCCCTTTTTTAGACTTTTCTACTCTAGGCTAAAAATCCTCAGTTCCTTCAAACATTCCTCATGTAATAGTAATGATGCTGCTGATAAAAAACATTTACATAATTCTTACTTTGTGTGGACACTGTGCTAAGTGCTTTATAATTATGATTTCATTTCATTCTCACAATCCCACCGTCAACCTTTACCTACCTGGAAAGTTTTGTTCTTAGTAATGTTTTTCAGTAATGTCATGATCCCTTTTTGGGGTTTTCTTGGCAAAGATACTGGAGTGGTCTGCCATTTCCTTCTCTGGCTTATTTTACAGATGAGAAAACTGAGGCAAACAGGTCAAACAGCTAGTAAGTGTCTGAGACTGGATTTGAACTCAAGCCTTCTTGTCGCCAGGCCTAGCACTTTATCCACTGTGCCACCTAGCTGCCTTGCCTGGGAAGTAGGTGCTACTACTACCCTCATTCTACAAGCAAACTGAAGGAAACAGAAGTTAAGTGACTCACCCAGGGTCACGCAGCTAAGAAGTATCGGAGGCCAGATTTGAGCTCAGGTCTTCCTGATTCCATGCTCTGTATTCTAGTCTCTTCACCATCCTGGTCCCTCTCCTCTGGATACTATTTAGCTTATCACTGTCCCTTCTAGAATGTGGCATTTAGAGTTGACCATAATGCTCAAGATTTGGTCTGACCACACATCTGAGACTATCGCTACCCTTGCCATGGGTGCTCCCTGGATAAGGAAAACAATCCTGGGCCCAAAATGTCACCCTGGGTTTAGATTAAAGGAGTCACAATTTGTATAATATCCAGTAAAATCCACGCTGCCAAAATAGCAGCATATTTCATACCCCAAATGCTTGAATATTCACCTCTTTTTCTGTGAAGAGAACTATTTCCAAATATATAGATGTTTAATAATGTTGTACTCAAACTTAAAAAAAAATATCTTGATTTCTGAGTGATTTTTTTTAAATTTCCCTTAATAGAAAATACATCCTTTCAAAATCATGGAGTCAGCTGGCATGGTGGTACACACCCATAGTCCCTGCTACTGGGTAAGCTGAGGCTGGTAGATCCCTCAAGTTTAGGAGTCTGAGATACAGTAGGACTATGAGTGCCTACACTCTCTGGAACCAATACGGTGAAATCCCAGGAGCAGGATTGGGGGTGGGGGACACCAGTCTGCCTAAAAGGGGTGAACTGGCCCAATTTGGAGACCGCGTAGGTCAAAGCTTCCATGCCTATTAGTAGTTGGGAAGGGTCTGTGAGCAGCAGCTGCATTCTAAGTTGGGCAAGATAAGGAGACCTAATCTCAAAAAATAAATCAAACAAACAAACAAACAAACAGACCAAAACACAAAATCATTGAGTCCATCCCCATTTACCTGGAGGCTATGACTATGTGTGTTTGACCTAATCAGATGCACCTGAAAGATTTCATCAATCCAATACATTTTATTAAGACAGTTCTGCAAAGGGTTGATATTTTTGGGTTCCCTCTGCTTACTGGGATGTATAAATTGACTGTAGCAAATCAGAAAGAACTACCACATTATAAGTCATGTCTGAGTGTTCCATGCACATATAGACACAGCTTGTGTATGATATGCTATGTGGTGTGACATTTCATTGTGTGGAATCTTTCCCTCTGCTATATTGCATCATTTTGTATGTTTACGTGACTCAGATGATGTGGCACAATCAATGAAATGTAACAGAACGAGTGATATAAAGTGGATAACGCTCTCTTTTAGATTGGATATGCACCATTAATTCTCTTTTTCACCCCCTTTAAAAGCAGTGTGTGGGAATTTACTGTACATACAAGCAAAGGGTGAAAGGCAGTGGCTTTGGCCATGTGCGTAATAGGGAATGATATCTGGAAACTTTCCCTACATGCCACAACACAGACTGGGTCTGCCCCCCTCCCCTGCTGCTCCAGTTTTGAGACTCTCTTGACACAGGCTGGTGGTAGTCATACCAAATAATAGGACAGTTTTGTGATGATGAAAATGTCAACAGGAATCAGGGTGAGAGAAGCAAGCTCATTTTCACTTTTGACCCAAGAAGGAGTTATCCCCAGATTTCCAGATGTGAAAAAACTCATGCACTAATTAGCACTGTCTCTTGCCCTCAGCATCAATTTAGTAAGCCACCAGTTCAAACGGAACATTCCAGAGTATGGTAGCGTTCTCTTCTCAAAAGATTCCAAATGGATGGCAGATTAATCACTCGGTGAACCTCACTTCTTTAGATATAATGTCTCCTGTTTCCATAGTGGCATCTTTTTGCTTGCTTTAGTCTTATAGTTAATATTAAGAAAGGCACATATCTGATAAACACAGAAGAAGCAAAAATAATAGCTTCTGTCCTCGGAGACTGAAATATTGCAGAGCTATTTCCTTATTAATTCTTAGAAGATTACTGCCAGGAGGGCACTAGATGTCCTTGATGTTTTCTCTGCTGAGGTCAGAAAAAACAGACCCCCCCCTTCTTCCCTCCACTCCTCTCACTTTTGGCCCCATAACTATGTTTATACTTGGCTCAATTAAATTAAGTTCAACAAGCATTTGTCAAGTTCCTACTACATGCTAGAACATGTGGTGGGCGCCAGGGACGTAAAGGCAAAAATGAAACTGTCCCTGCTCTCAGGCAGCTCACCGCTTAGCGGGTGGTTGTGGTGGAGTTAGAACATGGACACCGAGAAGTAAACACAAAAGATATACACATATTTTCCAGGGAGTTGGGAAGAGGGCATTAACAATTGTGGATTTCAGGAAAAGCTTCATGTACTTGTGATCCCTGAGTTGATCCTTGAAGGTAGCTCCTATTTCCAAGAGACAGAGGCATGGATGTAGGAGAGGTAATGTCTTAGGCAAAAGGAAGTGGGACCGTCTGGGTGGGGTGTGGAGTTTGTGAGGGGGAATAATGTGGAATAAATCTGAAATATACAGTATAGGATAAAGCCCAATTTTCAAGGGCCTAACCAGAGGCTCTAAGGATGAATCAACTGTTACTTTGCTATCCATTGATCTCTAGAGGTGACTGCCTCAAAACATGGATGAGTCACACCTTTGAGAGGCTCACAAGAAATCATTTAAGAGCCATCTTTGCATTTCTCAAAGAACTGAGGAGTGTATTTGTCTCCTAAGTGTTCTTCTGCTCCTTGTAGTTGGCAAGAGCCCTGAGGGCATGAAGAAAACGCTCAGCTCCCTGGGTAGAGTATAAACAGAAGAGGGAAGGAGATGTGGATTCTCCACCTCTGCAGAAATCCAGCAAGACTCAATTCAATAAGTATTTATTAAATGCTTACTACAAGCAAGGCTTTTCCATAATAGCATAGTTGCTCAATCCATTTTCTTTCTACCTACCTAGTGGGCGAAAATACTCAGACATGCAGTATGCTAAAATGGTCTAAAATTTAAGTCAAAATATTTTGGCATAGAGGCATGATATGTATTTTGAATAACAATTTACATAACAAAATGGATAGCAATATTGAAGGGTAGCAAGGCTTACTCTTTAAATAAAGACTGTTTTTAAAAGAAGAAATGCAGACATCAAATATCATATGAAGGAACACTCTAGTTCCGGGATGGGGAACCTATCACATGTGGTCCTCTAGGTCCTCAAGTGCAGCCCTTTGACTGAGTTTGGATTCAAAGGGCTGCTCTTGAGGACCTAGAGGGCCACATGTAGCCTTGAGGCCACAGGTTCCCCACCCCTGCTCTAGTTCGTTAATAAATAATAGAAATACAAATTAAAACATTTCTTAGGTTTTCACCTTACTCCTGTCAGATTGGCATAGATGAAAAAAACAAAAATGGTCATTGTTGAAGGGGCAATGGGAAGATAGTCACACTGGTGCACAGTTGGTGAAGTTGCGAGTTTATACAACCATTCTGGAAAGTGATTTGGAGCTTTACTAGAAAAGTCACTAAATGGTGTATACCCCTTGACCCATTGGTATTGCTACTGAGCCTGTTTACCAAGGAGGTCGAAGACAGGGAGTTAGGGCACGTGTACAAAAATAATTGCAGTAACACTTTTTGTGGGAGCAAAGAATTAAGAGGAAAGTGCATACTTACTGCTTGGGGAATGTCTGAACAAAAATTTGTTTTTGAGAATATTATTGTACCAAACGAAATAATGAATATGAAGAATTCTGAGAAATTTGGGAAGATTTGTATAAATGAATACCGATCAAAATAAGTAGAACCAAGAAAACAATTCACACAATCATCAAGAAATTTTAACTTCAGAGGACTATGGATGAAGCATGCTTTCTTGGATGTCAGGAAGACCTGAGTTCAAATCTGGCCTCAGACACTTATTGGCTGTGTGACCTTGGGCAAGTCACTTAATCTGCCTCAGTTTCCTCAACTGTAAAATGGGGGAACCATTACATTATCATTACATTACAATAGCGCCTACATAATAGGGTTGTTTTGGGGATCAAATGAGATAATATTTGTAAAATGCTTAGCACAATGACTGGCACGTAGTAGGTGCTTAACTAATGCTTATTCTCTTTCTCTTCCCTTTTCCTTCTCTCCATAAAGAAGTGGTAAATTGAAGGTTTGGATTAAGACATATGTTGTCAGACACAATCAAGATGTTGGTTTGATTTGTTTAATTATACTTCTTTTTTCCGAGGGAGAGCGGGGGGAGGGGGATCATTGGCAAATGACTCACACACACACAAAGCGGCAATGATAATTTATTTTTAAACAGTGCCTGTTGAGAGGAATTAAAAAAAAACATCCAAGACATGAATTTGATAGGAACATAACATTGTGTCTCTTCTAAATAAAGTTTGACTTACAAGTAACCTTTGAATTGCCAAATGCCAGACTTTTAATTGCCCCTCTTTACTCAAGAGCATGTAAATCAAACTTTATTTCATGGCATATGTTTTTCTTCTGCTAACTTTGGTGACTTAGAAGTACACAAGGTTTTGTTTTTCAGTTGGGTTATTAATGGGCCTAAACATTTTCCAGAGCGCATGATTTAATATGATTTGAATATGTGTTATATTTACTGGATGTTGCTAAATTCGCTGAACCTAGTGCACTCTCTTCCTGTTGCCAGCTCTACTATATACAATGCTTACAGTGTTTCATGTTCTTTGTGGGCATACATGTTTCATGTTCTTTGTGGTTCAACGGGGTAACCTGTGTAGAGGTCTGTAAAGAGTACTGTTTCTAGAGGAAGGAGTAGAAGAGGAAAATGGTCTTTTACACCTCCATGGCCGACAGTCCCTTGGAGCCATTCTCCCCAGACGTCTTACAGATCAATCTGGGATGGGTTTGCTGCAACATTGTGCAATGACTAACTTTGATAGACTTAGCTCTTCTCAGCAATGCAAGGCTCTAAGACAACTCCAACTCATAATGGAAAATGCTATTCATATCTAGAAAAAGAACTATGGAGTCTGGATGCAGATTGAAGCATACTATTTGCTCTCTTTCTCTCTCTCCCTCTCTTTTGTTTTTTCTTTCTTCTTTTTCTTCCTATTGGTTCTAATTCTTCCTTACAACATGACAAATGTGAAAATATGTTTAATATGAATGTGTATGTAGAGCCTATATCAGATGCTGTCTTGGGGAGAGGGGAGGGAAGTAAGGGGGAGAAAATTTAGAACTCAAAATCTTATGGAAGTGAATGTTGAAAACCAAAAATTAATTAATTAATTAAAAAAAGAAAGTATGCGGGATTAGACCATATTAAACCCTTAGCTGGAAGGCTTTACTTACACTTTTGGAGACCAGGGTTCCTAAGGAGGCTCAGCACAACACCCAACTCATTGACAGTTGACTGCTCTCCTTTGGGCAAAATGTACCTGTGCACTTAATCAGTTACCAAGACAGAGGTAACAGCTCAGGTGGTTGTCTTGATTCCCTATTAATGATTGAGTATGTTTTGAGTAATTTGTCACTTCTTTCCCTTTGACAATCACTTCTAAAACCTTTTTTTTTTCTGACAGATCCATCTTTGCCATAAAAAAGCTATCCTTAGTACTCCCCAGTACCAATTTGTCTTCACTGGTTTCTCAATTCCTTTAAAAGAGTCTTTTGCCCTGGGCCCAATGTGGTCCCAACCAATGGAGGATGTGTTCAGAGGTGAATTCTCAGCTAAAGGGCTCTTTGTTGTTGACAATGGAAAAGGATTAAATGAATAGGGATAAATGCAAAGTCTTGCATTTAAGTTTTAAGAAGAAATCAACTGAATCTTTACAAGATGGGAGACTAGGCTAGAAATCTCTATGTCAAAAAAGAGGCCAGTGGTTTTAGTGTTCTGCAAGCTCAATCTAAGTCGTTAGAGGGATATGGCACTTATTACAGCTATTGTAATTTTAGGTTCTATTAATAGAAATACAATGTTCTGAACAAGAGAAGCCATAGTTCTGCCAAACTTTGCCTAATCCTGAAACTAGCGGACCCACCAACTAGCCAACAAAAGTTAGGGGCTATGTGGTTCTATACTGGGGCAGACAAAGGGAGCTTTTGAATACTCCAGTTATGAGTAGGTCAGAAAAGTCTAAACACAGGGATTGGTAGAATGCCCCTGCTCTTGGATATTTGTGAGTCCCTCTAGATCTTTCTTTAGTTGTATCTTCCACCTTCTTTTCTAGGGAAAGGGGTATGTATCAAGGAGTTTCTGTCATTAGTCATTAAACATGTGGTCTTTTGGAACTTCTTTTTGAACAGGAGGGTCACAGTGGACTCCTATTCTTCAACCTGGTACTGTTTACCATTACAGAGCAGGGAGTCTGTCTTCATCTGTCTCCCTATTTGCCTCTATATGGATTACAGAGATGCTATCATTTGACCAGTGCCTATAAATTAATTTTTATCTTCTTGATATTTACTTTGTATGTCAATCTCTCCTGTCTCTGATTTAATTCCTGGAGGAAGATAAGCGAGCTTACAGAAATTCTGGTGTTTTTTTTTAAAAGTGACTTTCAGTCAATAGAACTTGAGCATCCAAGTCGAGACCCTTCAAAGACCAAATTGACAAATGTTAAAGGGCTAAAGAAATTGGCTGGCTCTGCCGCCTGACCCGCTGTTGTTCTGTGATAGTCTTAGACTGTACAAGCGAGGCAGCCAAGTACACAGAAGGAGGAACGAGAGTGTCAAAATGCAGCACTCACTACCATTTCTCAGCTCTGTGACTTACTGGCAAACTAGGCGGCTCACCTCGGCCTTGGTTCACCCATTCTCAATTCTCCACAGAGAAGAGCAAATGCAACACAGAAAGAATGGAAGATGCCAGGGCTTACCACGGGAGATAACAAAGCACTCGCCCTGCGAAGCCTCTGCCCTGACCACTGACTTTTAATACCTGCCAAAGGAATTTTAAATTCCCAACATTAAAGGCGATGCAATTCCTCTTGGATGCAGCTGTATTTTATCAATGTATTACCCTTAATGACTACACGAATATTGATGATAATGAAGCATATTGCAAACAGGTGCACTTCATTCCGCCCCTGGTGGCCCTGGACAGCTGCTGCCGTTATGTGATATCTCAGCTGGGGTGGCAGCTGGAGTTGCAGAACATTTCCCTAGGGTAGCAACCTCACCCCACCCTCAGTCCCTGTGCCCGCCCATTTCCACCCCATGCCACCCCAGTAGACATTCTCTGATCACAACAGCTTTTTGATAATCCTAATACACACCTGCAGTTCAATGGTGGCAGTATGCCAACGCAGGACTCTATTCTGCAATCAGAAATGAATCTCAAAGTCAGGGGGAGGGAGGGCATCGAGGACATTGCCAATAATTCCATGCCCTTCATATCATCTTGACCTACCTGAAGTGCTACTGCTGGCTGCCAGGTCCTGGCTTATATCTCCTAGAAACCTTTGTCCATTTTTCAGTTTGAAGCCAGGCACAGAAAAAGCCAACCTGAAGGAGTATCTGGAAGAGAGTGTTTCACTGTGAAATCAATGGGACAATAGGTTTCTCTGACCTGGAAAGGGAAAAAAAAACATTTTATCTAAAAAGATCTGCTTACATCATCTCCTAGACTATAAGAAGTCCTGAGCTGAGAGTTGGAAGGAGCAGCTGATTTCCAGTAGGCACAGCATAAGGAATTGGATCCAATGGGCAGATCATCTAAGACCACAAAGGTGCCAGCAGCAGTGATGCATTCCAAAGGGAGGCATTCATACCACA
Source organism: Trichosurus vulpecula (assembly GCF_011100635.1). Classification (NCBI taxonomy): domain Eukaryota; kingdom Metazoa; phylum Chordata; class Mammalia; order Diprotodontia; family Phalangeridae; genus Trichosurus; species Trichosurus vulpecula. The sequence goes on along the minus strand of NC_050573.1, from coordinate 203,773,438 downwards.
AAAGCAAACAGAAATCGTAACGACAGCCTGTCTCCCCAGACTCCCCCAAAAACAGAAACAAAAAACCCAAACCACACACATACACACGAGAGAGGGAATTGAAGGATTCAGGCACTTAGTAGATCTGGAGATTTATGATCATGAGATACAGCTTGGGTTTTCTCCAGGCCTGTAAACAGAGATCTTGAAGGAAAACAGAATGTCCTTCTCCATGTTCGCGATGTTCCTAAACTCCTATCTTCTGAATCTCCTTGAACTTTTCAGTGTGGCCTCCATTGTGTTTGTGCCTTGCCATGGCTTTTAGTGGATTCCTCCCATGAGCTAAATTAGCTCATAAAATGTGATTGCCCAGATGAGCATACCCAGATGAAACTGGGGATCCTCCCTTTCCTCTGCAACCATTCAGACCAGGTATACTTGTGCTCCCAAGATTCCCATGCCTGGAATCTAATATGAACATCAGGCAATATAGCAATGGCTAATTGTTCATGTTAGATTTCATATCTAGATATGATTACCGAAATGTCATGTTTATCCATGATAAAGAAACACCAAAATGTCATTAACAGTTTCAGAAACATCCTGTTCCTGCTTTTTTTTATTAATGGAGAGTGTAGCTTCCCCTTGAGTCTTCCAAGCTGGTATCCTGCTTTCTCTTATTTTTCTTTTGTCTTTTCTATGGATTTTCTTCTTGAATGAATTAACTCATCAGCCCACATTTTGGGTGCTATTTACATTGAAAGGCTAATCATTTTAGAGGAAGGGAGCTTTCAGAATCTAAATGATTGTTATCACCATCAGGCAGGCATATTCTCTTTCTCTACTTTGGGAGCAAAGGATGGGAAAAAAGATTCAGCTTTGGCTGCTCCAGCAGTCTTCCAATAGGGAGGAAAGGAGCATTTTGTCCAGTCCTACATCAACCTGGAAGTCTTGGTTAGTTAGCAAAAAGATCAGGCTGAGGATGTCCTTGCACAATGAGTTGTTAGGAGAAACTAATATATAGTTGACTCAGGCTATTGGGCATAGATACTGGCTGTATTATTACTAAAAGTGCATTTATTTTAAGTGGTTAAACATTAATGTATCAGCTGTGCTCTGAGCTAGGAATACAAGCATTCCCACACTCCGATTTAGAACTGGATAGGGGCTTAGGGGCTAACTAATTTAGTCACTTCATTGGACAGTTGAGGAAACTGAGCGCAGTAAGGATAAATGATTTGTTCAAGGTCAACAAGTAGCAAGCATCAGAGACAGGATTTGAAGCCAGATCCTGTTACTCCTGAACACTGCAGAGTTCTTTTGACTACGCCTCATTGCCCTCTAGATATGCCAATTTTACCTATGAGACAGAAATAGAACAATAAAGCTGGAAGAGACCTCTGAGACTACCGAATTCAGGGGTTCTTAACCTGGAGTCTATAGTAACCAAGGATATATTTCCTTGGATGGGTTTCAGATGGCCTGTGAAATTGGATGGGGAAAAACTTATTTCACTAGAATTGGCTTGCTTTGTAATACTATGCATTTTATTTTAGACACTTGAAGACATGATTCAGAGAAGGGATCCATAGGCTTTACTGCATTGTGAAAGGGGTCCACAACACAAAAAAGGTCAAAAAGCCCCCCAATTCTATTCCAACCCTGTTATCATATGGGAGAATGATGACACAGAGAGGTTGATTCACCTGTCCAAGACTGTACAGTTAGTCCCAGAGCTGAGACTAGAACCCAGATCTCCTTACTCCAAATCCCAGGCTCTTTATATCACATTGGTTATTTTTAATTTTTGTTTATTTTCTGTTGCAGTCAACAGGATGTTGGCTCCTCCTGGCTAAATCAGAAGTCCCCCTTAGGGGTAGGCTCCTGACATCCTGAATCCTGAATTTCCAGTGTATAGATAATTTGCTAGTTCACAGAAGTTCCCTCCCCCCGACCCCAAGCCTAAGAAGGCATACAGAGAGTAGAATGAACTAAACCAATAATATATTGTTTCTTTCCCTTCCTTCAATATTATGCTCCTTAGGTGGGTATGCTATTTATTTCAGAGGCTGTTTTAACCCGTGTAAGAGAACTTTATTGACATTTTTCTAACCAAAGAAAGTAAAAGTTTAGAATTCATTCAACAAATATTTATTGAATATCTGCTAGGTACTTGTTATCAGCTTTTGAAATTTTCTTATGCTCAGACTCAGAAACTCTTGGCTCCAGAGCTGAAATGGTCCTCAGAGTCTGTTTAGGCCAACCCCCTCATTTTACAGATAAGGAAATTGAGGAAACAGGAGGTTAAAAACGACTTTTGCTTCAAATCAGCTATTTGTGAACCTATATTCAATTTATATTTTAAGAAAAAGAAAGTACAGAATGTTGACTTATTTAACTGAAAGTACTGAGGAAATTTTAAGAAGGCAAGATGTAACTAATAGGTCAGAGTTTTGCCAGATGACCCATTATTTTTCCTGCAATTTGTTGTAGTGTGTTTTGATGATGTGGTGCCCAAACCCAAGATTTATATAATAGTACTTGGGGAAAAGCAATCTCCTTAGTGCCTAGCATTCCACGGACACTACCAAGAACTGAGTCACTAATAGTAATGATTGTATATTGCTCTCCCCGAGCACTAACAGTTAAGTCCGTGAAATATTTGCAAATCTCATTCAGTGGCAACACGCTCGTGTGGCAAATTCATTTCTCTCTTTCCAGAATCAACAAGTAATTGAATATTTGCCCAGGGTTAGAGTTGTAACTATGGTGGGGCCACTGGGGCTTTGTCCTTAGAGAGTGATGATAGCACTGTCACTCCTCCACTAAGTTCAAACAATTGAGCTTAGCTTTTGGTAATCAAAAATTATCAGCTACCATTGTTCTTCTCTTTCCTTTTTCAGTTTCACTGTGTCTGGTTGTACCCCAGGTATTCTTTTCTCAACATTTTTCTTCTCTTTTAATCTCCTAAAATCTGAGATCTCTTTCCCCACTCAAATGAATTTGGCTTGAAAAACCGATTTGGGAGAACTTTTACTGATACTTGCCCACAGCCCCATTTCGTGGTGCTGGCAGCAGATTGTAGAATTGTTACTTAGTATTTTGTAGAGCTTTTAGGTAATAAACTCTTTTTATAGATACAGAGACAGATCTTACAGTCATTATCATATTTGAAGTCACGAAGAAAGCATTGATTAGAACTCCAACCCCCAGCATTCTGCACCAAAGTTCACCCTACTGTGGACCAGCTCCTTTCTTTAGATTTGACGAGAGACCATCAAAATATAAAGTAATACTTCAAATATTGGTTTCCACAGTGAAATAGCCATCCTATACTAATTGAAGTTGCTGTTTGGGGTAGAAGAAGCCTCTGTGTGCTGATAGGTAGTGAAACGCTCAGCATCTGAATGGAAGCATTGGACTGAAAGAGAACCCAGGAGGGTCCATCTTTGCAAAGGTCCTTCTTAGAAAATGGAAGTAGCAGGTGTTTGGATACCAGCAGCACATCTCTGTAGAATGTACTCCTTTAAATCTAGATTAAATATACCATTTTGAAGCCTGACCTTTCAGAGTAATTAAAGATTTCTACTTCATGGCTTTTATAGACATGCTAAGGTAGACACAAGTAGCTCTTTAATGATTAAGGTGGGCTGAGTGTGGAATTTCTTGCTTCATGAAATTTAAGGAGAAAAATGCTGGACCATCTTCCAGAGCCCGCAGCAGCTGCAATTGTTTTAAGTTTGCAGTCTGGGTGCCATGAGGCCACCCCTACCCTGCAGAAAGAGGTACTGTTGGTGTTACCAGAACATTGGAAAAGTCTCAGGGGAAAAACCAAAGCAAAACAAAAAACATCAGAGCAGTAGAGCAAATGATAAAAAGGGAAACAATGAGGTTAAACCAGTACAAATCATTTCAGACCATGACTCTAAAGTCTGTTTTGCTTTTCAAGTGCCTTCATGCCTACTATATCATTTTGTTCCCACCATAGTGTATAATGTTAGAGCTGGAAGGGACTTTAGAGATCATTAAGCCCAACTCTGTTGTCTTCAAAGTGAGGAAAAATGAGTCTCAGAGAAGTAAATTGACTTATCCATGGTCACAAAGAGAGCTAATGGTAAAGCCCAGACTAGAACCCATTGAATATACTGATTCCTACCTAGCTCAGGGCCCTTCTCAATAGAGCATGTCTTGTAATCCTTGAAGAACATTACAAAGATGAGTTATTATTATTATTATTATAAGTCAACAGCATCTATTAAGTGTTTACTATAAATACTTATTGCAGCACTGTAATGTCATAGAATTCTTTTGGCATGTGTTTATGGTGCACTAGGGTGAAGGAGGTCTATGTGAATGGTAATAAAGGGACGGCAGGATAACGCAGAAGGAATTAGAAATAGGATTCTTGTCCTTATGGAGTTGACATTCCAACTGGGAGACATGAAACAACACATCAGCCACTACTGCAAATGCAAGTAAGGCAAGTGACTTTTCAGGGCCTCATTTTCCTCACCATTAAAGTGGGAGGTTTGGATTGGAGCAATGGATCCCAACCTGTACATGCAAATCCATATATAAGCAAACACACCTTCTGCAGATGGAAGAAAAGATTTATCTTGTGCATACATGTATTGCTATTCCTCAGAAGTATGTAAATGTTGTGATTAATAAAAATCAAATTTTATTTTAAAAGTGTTACTAACTTTATAGTAGCTTTTTGTCATGTATTTTCACAATTATAAAGCAACAGATAAAAATAGTGAATTAGCACATGTACAAGCATACACATATTTACCTAAGTATGCATATACTATACATATACACATACATATACACATACACACACATATATAGTTTTTACACATCTTGAAGCCTTTTATGAAAACTGGATATGATGATTATGATGATGGTGGTTGTGGTGGTTGTATGTTTCATCTATCAGAGGAATTTGCATATTAAGCCTTTTCTCAGCTTATAGCAAGGATTATTAACCTGGAGTTAGTGAATTTAAAGAAATATTTTGAAAACTATATTTCAATACAATTGGTTTCCTTTGTAATCACATATATTTTATTTCATACATTTAAAAACATTATTTTGAGGAGGTGTCCATAAGTTTCACCAGATTGCCAGAAGAGCAGTCTGTTAACACAAGCACTGTTGGGAGTCTTTGTCTTATTGGATGATAGGTTTGTCATTTTTGGAAGAAGTTGGGTATTAGGAAATGGAGGAGGAGATACTTAGAGGATAGTTGATCTTTCTTATGACCATGAAATCCCCTCAAGTAGGCAGCCACCTCTTCTACCGATGGGTAAGGCCATTACACTCACTCAGAAGTTTCATTTAAAGATGGCCAAACCTCCTCCTGCTGAGACTTTGGGGAGTCGGAGGGGGTCCTATTATTGAGCTACACAGATGAAGCTTCTCTTCCTTCACTTCTCAAAGCCTTTTCCTGCTGCAGGGCAGCTTTACCACAAAGTTATTAACAGCAGCGGAGAGCTAGGAGACTGAGAGGTAACTTCGTTTGATGGCGTTTTTACTTTTGATATTTCTGTTTTCTTGAAGTCCTTGGTTCGGGGAGGTACCTGAAAGGGATACTCATTTTCTTTAGGACCCTGCCAGGACATTTGTTTCCTTGGGATCCCTTTGTTTGGAAGGATATCTTAGTTAATATTTCCCCTTTTCTTTCTTAACCAAGAGGATTTTAATGAATAGTATTAATAAAAAAGAACAAAAACCACTCCATCAGCAACAAACTAAAAATAGCTTTCTAGTATGCTTTTGTGGTGGAAATTTATAAGAAGTTAAAGGTCAATGGTGTGTGTGTGTGTGTGTGTGTGTGTGTGTGTGTGTGTGTCTGTGCGTCTGTGCGTCTGTGTGTCTGTGTTTGTTAGTGGGGGAGGAAAGTAGGTGGAAAGCATTACATAAGTCCTGAACTTTCTACTTCAAGGATGGAACCAGAGAAATTTGACTTTGGTGACGGGAGGCAGTGTGGTTCAATGGAAAGAACACAGGGTTTGGAGCCCAAGGACTAGGTTCAAATACTGACTCTGCTGCTAGCTGCTTGTCTTACCTCAGGCAAGGTTTTATCCCTTCAGTAAAATGAGGGGGTTATATACAGAGGTGTGTGTGTGTGTAGGGGGGGACTCACATAGGGGGTGACATTTGAGTTGAATCTTGAAGGGGATATTCTAAGAGGCAGAGATGAGAGGGGAGGCATTGCTTTTCAAAGGCAGAGGGAAGAGAGGTGGGATGCCATTTGTGAGAAACAGCGAGAAGGTCAATTTGGTTGAATGATTCTAAATGATCTCTTAAGTTTTCTCCCAGATCCAAACCTATGATTCAGGGCCTGGGAAACATAAGGTCTGTCTGAGGAAGAAGCTCTGTCTCATGATTGGTGTGTAAATGGGATGCTTCCGTAGGTGAGTCTCAAATGAGGAAACTGATATTAAGCACTTCACAAAACTTAAAGCAGTATGTAAATTCCAATTTGTCATTATTTTATTATTGTTATTATAAAGTAGCCACTAGTCACCATGCCTCCAGTCTGGTAATGAGCCTTCTACTACACTCTCACTGAGCTCCAGCAATGTTTATAGAGCAAAACAGAGGTGTGCTGGTAAATGTTTAACAACTGGCCTGGGGAGTAGAAAGAATGCTCATGTACTTTTAATATATGGCCAGCTAAGTAGTGGATAGACTATGGGGTCTAGAGTTAGGAAGACTACTCTTCTTGAGTTCAGATCTGGTCTCAAACACTAGCTGTGTGACCCTGGGCAAGTCACTTAGCCCTGTTTGCCTCCACTTCCCCATTTGTAAAATGGGCTGGAGAAGGAAATGGCAAACCACTCCTCTATCTTTGCCAAGAAAGCTCCAAATAAGGTCACGAAGAGTTGAAAGTGACCTAACGATAACATGTTTTTAAGTTTAATCTGTATTATTAGTACTTTATTAAGTCTAGACAATAACAAAATTACAAATCAAGCCCTGGTTGGTAGCAATATCTAATTTCTGAGGCCTAAATGCTCACACTAAAAATTTAACAATCTTAGAGCTGGCTCCAGCACACCTCTAGGTGTGCCCGTGGACCAATGCACACATAATCCACCACAATTACTAGTGACCTTTCAAGAACCAACTCAGAGAATTACTTTTCTGAGATGAAAGACCTTAAGAGCCAAGTGAAGTAACTGTTAGTTAATGGTATCATTGAAAGTAAATTTTTTACTTATCTTTCTTTTGGTGCCTTCAAATCTGATTCAATTCCACAAGCCTTTATTGTCTACTATGTGCAAGGCACTTTAATAAGAGGTGAGGATACAGAGATAAAAAATGATGTAGTTACATCCCTCAAAAGATCATACATTATAAGAGTGTCTTTAAGGCACCAGTCAATAAATTAATCAATGAGCATTTGTTAAGTTTCTATTATATATTCATTCAATCGAGTGCTAGAGATACAAAGGGAAAAAAATGAACAGTTACTCCCTTGAAGGATCTTATATTTTATATGGAGAGACATCATATATAAATATAAATACATATATATGTACAGAATTAAAAAAAAGTATTTGAGGAGGAGAGTAGAAAGTGACATTTGATCTGAGCCTTAAGAAAACAAGAAATTACAAGAGACAGGGGGAGACCTATCCCTGTTCATGGAGACAAGAGGTGGAATGTCATGTGTGAGGAACAGCAAGTAAGCCAGTTTGGCCTGATTGTAGAGATTGTAAAGGGGAGTAATATATAATAAACTTGGGAGACTAGGTTGGAGCCAGACTTAGAAGGACCTTAGATGAGGCACATGTACACAGATAATCCTAATACAGGCCATAGAGAAGGTCAAACAAAGTGACTTGAGAGATTTAAAGAGTGAACCTGCAGAAGGAATTTTGTCATTATATAGGTTTGTAACATCTGTTTCCTCCTGGATATAGTGAGCATAAAGGGACTGAGAAGTGGGGCAGCGGATGAAATCTATGATTATGGTTCAAACCATAGCTTAAAGAAGGCCAAATGATCCAACTGCCAGATCAAAAAGAACATTCCATTGCATTCCATTCCATGATTACCATTTGGACTTTCTTAAGCTCCTGCAATGGTGAAGACATAAAATTCCATGACCAATTCTATGGGGATGGGGCTCACGTTTGTGGGGTGTTGAAGGAAAAAGCTCAGTGACTCCAGACATGATTTACTGACTTTTCTAAAGAAATCCATAAGGGGCTGGCACTTTTTATTACTTATGGCTTAAGGCATTTGCAAAATAAAACATTAAAACATTTCCTCCTTTTGGCAAATATCAATCCTTACTTATTACATAATATATGAAAATACCCTGAACATAGGATATGTTTTTTTTGGTTTCTCCTGAAATGGGCCCCTACACATGTCTCACTCTCTTTTTTCCTTTTCTATATGAAATTGTCTTCATAGTTCCATACCATGGTAATTTATGACTTTGGTAGAGTCATATCTGTATCAGCTATACAAAGCACAGGGAATTTCAGTTCTTAAGTGTCTACCTCCAAAGCCAATTTTCCATTCTACTTCTATTCAAATAATACTTTTATCTTCCAGGTATCCAGTGTTAGGTTTGTACTTCCTATGTATTCAGTTGGGTTTTTAAGAAGAGATGTGTGTGTATTTCCAAATATTCCCACTTGAAAGTCCAACCATGTACTGTGCACTCAATCAATAAACATTTTTAAGCACCTACTATGTACCAGGCACTATACTAAGCACTGGGGATACAAAAGACAGTTGTATCCTCAAAGAGTTTACAATCTAATAGGAAAGAGAACATGCAAACAAATATGTACAAAAGAAGCTGTATACAAGGTAAAGAGGAAATAAATAACAGAAGGAAAACAACACTAAGAGGAATTGGGGAAGGTTTCCATGAAAAGATGGGATTTTAGCAGGATTTAAAAGGAAGCTAGGGAGTTCAGTAAGCAGAGCAGAGAAGGGAGAACATTCTGGGCATGATGGACAGCCAGAAAAGACGCCCACAGTTGAGATATGGAGTGTGTTATTTATGGAACAGCCAGGAGGCCATTGTCACCAGATCGGAGTATTTGGTGGGGAGTAAGGTATAATAAATCTGGAAAAGTAGAAGGGGGGTAGGTGATGAAGGGCTTTGAGTGCCAAACTGAGCATTTCGTATTTCATCCTGGAGGTGATAGAGAGCCACTGGAGTTTATTGAGAAGGAGGGTAACATGATCAGACCCATGCTTTGGAAAAATCACTTAAGTGGCTGAATGCAAGATGCCTTGGAATGGGGTAAGACTTGAGGCTGGTGTGAGGTGATGAGGATCTGCACTAGAGTGCTGGCAGTGTCAGAAGAGAAAAAGGGGCATATCTGAGAGATGTTGCAGAGGTGAAATCCATAGGTTGTATTAATAGCTTGGATATGGAAGGTGAGAGAGAGAAAGAAAGAGAGAGACAGAGACAGAGACAGAGAGACAGAGAGAGGCAGAGAGACAGAGAGAGACAGAGAGACAGAGAGACAGAGAGAGAGACAGAGAGAGACAGAGAGACAGAGGGAGACAGAGGGAGAGACAGAGACAGAGAGAGACAGAGAGAGAGAGAGAGAGAGAGAGAGAGAGACAGAGAGAGAGAGAGACAGAGAGAGAGAGAGAGAGAGACAGAGAGAGAGAGAGAGAGAGAGAGAGAGAGAGAGAGAGAGGGAGGGAGGGAGAGGAGTCTTGAATGACTTCTAGGTTGTGAGCCTGAGGGACTGTGAAGAAGGTGATGCTCTATACAGTAATAGGAAAGGTAGGAGTGGGGGTGAGAGTCAGGGGAAAAGATAATGAGTTTCATTTTGGACATGTTTAATTTAAGATATTTGCTGCACATCCAGTTCAAGATGTCTGAAAGGCAGGTGGATATGTAAGTCCAGAGGTCAGCAGAGAGTTTGGATTAGGATAGGTGGATTTGAGAATGATCAGAATAAAGATGGTAACTAAATCCGTGGGAGTGGATGAGATCACCAAGGGAAGTAAAATAGAGGGAGAAAAGAAGAGAACCCAGGACAGAATCCTGTGGGATACCTAAGAATAGAGAGCTGGATCTAAAAGAGGATTCGACAAAGAAACAGCCAGACAGGTAGGAGGGGAACCAGGAGAGAGTGGTATCCTGAAAACCTAGCAAGAAGAAAGTATTAAGGACGAGAGGGTGATCAACAGTGTCAAAGGCTGCAGAGAGGTCAAGGAGAATGAGGACTGAGAAAAGGCCATTGGATTTGGCAGCTAAGAGATCTTGACTAACTTTGGAAGGAGCAGCTTCACTCATCCATTAAAATTCATTTCCAGTAGCTGACCAGCCCCATTGCTGACCCCAGGGTAAAATAAGCATTTCATCTTGGCATTACCCAAAACTCTCTTTTCCAGAACTATCGTTTTGGAAAATCAGGTTTGTTTGCTTGCAGAAAAGCTCAACTTCTCTTTAAGTCAAATATGAGACAGATAATTTAGGGCTTAGTTGATCTGCATAAAAACAGAAAGAAGAAGTGCTGAATCAGCTGCCAGGATGTCACAATTTCCTTCTTAAATTCAGATTAAGTTTTCCTAAGGAGCGTTTGGTCAAGCCTCTTTTGGCTATTATTTGGGGCTTGTTCTTTTTACAAGAAGGATCCTAAGCTTTCTCTGCCCCACCCCCCCCGTCTTTAGAAACTTTCCACAGTGACAGGGATTTCTCTCCTGTCTCTGATGTTTGAATAAATTGATCCCCTGCTGTCAGTGACCCTATTTGGTAGCACATTATTTTAAATGTCCATTACTATTAACATTAACTAATGGTTAATTACAACAGAATTCCTATGGAAGTGCATAAGAGAGTCATATGAATGCCAAATGAGTACATTAATGATTGGTGTTATCACAATGAATACCAAATGATTTCATAATGACTGGGGAGGTAATATATAATAAAAAAAGGATTGCTCCCTCTTTTATAGACTTATCATAGATTTAAACCTCATTCTTGGCCTCCATTCAGAAACCATGAGTTACCTGAGAGTCTTTCCCTGAAGGGTTTTGAGAAATATGCAGATTCTCAAGAAAAATTCAAACTCAGATACCCTACTAGAAAAATTGATCTGACCACATGTTATTATTTGTCAGCTATACCTTGGTGTGGAACACAACAGAATTTCTACTATGGGCCATAGGGACATTGGTTAACTCCAGTTAGTACATGTGAGGTGAATAACTGTGGTACACACTGGTCTGTAGAAGGAAAAATGAGTGGGCTGGATCTGTGTAGTCATGTTCGGAAATTAAGCAATTTGTTAACGCTTTCTGATTAGAGGGAAAAAAACCCAAAAAACATTGTCTGAGATTCAAGGTTTCCAAAGCTCCCACAGTATGGTCATCAGATTCTATTTTATTCTGTCAGACAAAAATGTCCTGCTGGAGGGAAGGAAGCTGTCAACTTCCTTTGGAACCCTTTGGAATACCGTGTACCTATTTTTTCACCTAGTATTCAAGGATAATTTTTCTTGACTCAACAAAGATGTGTAATTTGAGCTTTTGGCTAGGTCCTAAGGATGATATCTTTGGGTCTACACATTACAAAAGTTTAATAGTACCCCTCTCATGCACAGCATGCTGTCATATTCATAATTATATGAGTCAGGAAAAGAAAAATTTCTATTTCAGATCTGAAAGTGAATTTATGTTGCCGATTATTTTTATAACTTTGGAGTTGTTACTGTTTAAAATGCTATTACCTAGTAATTTTAAATTTTGTGTGTGTTCTAGTGAGCCAGTATGGCTATCAGCATTTTGTAGATAAACCAATTCAATTTGTGAGCTTCTGAATCCCGTCGAAAGTTGGGACACCAGATAGAGCAACTTTTTGAGGTACAGATTTTCTTGTACCCTGTTTGTCAGAAGGATGAGTCTTCGAAAACCATTGACATATAGTACGGTACTTGTACTGTTCCCTGTTTCATTTAAATTTGCCAAATGGTGATATTAACTGATTGACCTTTGAGGGAATAATCTCATCACTGGCATCTCCACATGTTGCACATAGCAGTGGATTTACTTTATTCTTCATTTAACGAATATTTATTGAGCATCTGTAGTTGTTGGGGCCTGTTCTGATTGGAAAAACTGTAGGACTGATTGATGTCCTTTTGCTTCTTTTAATTCTCTTTGGCTTATTTATGTCCTCAGGTTTCTAGTTGCCTGATTTGTATTTATGCTCAGACTTCATGGATGGGGTGTGTAAGTACATAAGAGAAAATGAGAGGGAGAGAAATAGAGATGAGGGAAGAGAAAGAAAGATATCCTTCCCTTTCTTCTGATACTAATGCTATTTCTGTTCCGTTTTATTTCTTTTCTATGCCAATTGTGAATCACTAGTCCTCCTAATACATTATTTACTTAACTTCATAAATTTAGGTCTGGAATCAAATCTGAATCAGACCTGACTCACTCACTTTACAAATGAGGAAACAAATACCCGAAGTCCAAGAGGATTTGGAGCAAGGTCCTTTGACTGAAAATGTGGCTATGTCATGGCTCTGCCACAATACCGTGTTCTCTCTTGCTACATCATGATACTTCTTGGGCCTTCATATCCTCCAGTGAAGATGACTCCGTGGCTTTTGTTGTCTCCTTTGGGAATAATCTTGATTAAATGTTATTTTGTCCCTTCCTTCTCAATGTATAAGAACTCTGAGAGTTGTAACAGAAAGACATATCTCTCTGTCTGCCTCTCAAACTAGATGTTCTAAATTTGGGTTCAGGACCAGAAGCATCCTCTCTATGACAGAAAATGATCACTGACTATTTAAGACGCTGCTTGTTTTGCTTTATCACAGGCTCCTGGTTCACAGATCCTTTCTAACTTTAAATTTCTTCTCCATAGTAATAGGGTTGCATTCTTGCCTGAGTTCTACTAGTGATTTGTGCAACATTTTAAGAAAAATATCATTTTGTGACCCTCCATCCCTTATCAAATAAGATAATGATTACAAAAACAAAAGTGTTTAGCACCATGCCTGACCCATAGTTGAGGCTATATAAATGCTTATTCCTTTCCTTTTCCCTGCCCCTTCAAAAGTACCTGTGGTTCCCTGAGCATTGGTGTCTGTGTGCCCGAGTGGAAAGGCTGGCTCTGACCTACAGAAAGAGATCTTTCTTTTTCGTTTAGTGCTGGACAATTGATTTTTACTTTGGTGCTTTGAGCTGCAAGTGCCAAGAGACAGTTTTTTAATATGTGTTCAAGAACAGAAAGAGCTCATGGAAATAGCAAATCTTTCGTCTTTAGAACATTCAATGAAACGGCAAGACAGTTCAGGCCAGTAGCAGGAAGGGCAGGCATGGGCTCAAGTACTTTCTAAAGCCCGCATTTGACAACTTTCATGAGATTGTGCATCGTGTCTCCAGCTGTATTTGAAATAGCATTTGTCTGGAGAAGGAGATAAACTTCGAGGAAATGCTTCCCCACTGGTCTGTTCCTTTGAAGTGGGCTAGTGGGAACATGAAACCGGCCATGGCCTTAGCCAGGCATTCCGCAGGGGGACAAAGCACAAGAGGGATCAACAAAAGCAGCTGGAGGCGAAGGAGGTGGAGGCAGGAGTGTGGGCTGCACTGAGGAGAGGAAGGCTGGGAAGTCCTTTTGTCCCTCACTTGCCCCGCCGCCCCATAATAGCGGGACATGACATCGCAGCAAGTGGGCTCAGTGATGACAAGGTCAACTTCCATTCCTGAATCCCCATCCTTGTCTTGTATGAGGTTGTTCCTCCAATGGTTTCATTCAGTGCTTTTTTTAACCCTCTATGAGACCAAACTTTAACAGTCTCATGCTTGGCTCATGATGGATGAGGGCACCCATCCCTGTCAGACTGAGCACCTCCTGGGGAACCTGTGACTCCATGCTCCCATTTCCCTCCTTCCTGAACAAAATTGCTTTTATCTTAGTTAAAATCTTAGTTAAGGAAACTTGGTTTGTGAATGATTAGTTTGGGAATTTGTTGTGTTCAAAGATCTGCTGTTCTGTTTTAACAAATACAGGAAATGTGGTGTCTGTGGGCTGAATGTATGGGAAGACCTGAATTAGTCCTAGGAGACACGGGGGTTAAGGGCTAGGAGGTCAAGAGGCCATTTTACAGGAGCAGGGTAGAAGTAGCAGTAAACATTTTTGTTTGTGAATGAAAAGGCAGGTTTTTTTTTCTTAATGGTTTCAATAACAGCTTATGAAATGACATTGAAGGGAGATGTTGAGAGGTAGAACCCTCGGGAGTTTGTTCAAAGAGTCAGTATGAAGGAACATCAGGATCTTGGAATATGACAAATTTCCCAGAGCATGTGGAAAACAATAGCAAACCCTTAAGAAAATTCAAAATGTGGAGGAGAGTAACTTATGTTTTTTAGAAGCTGTGTGACTTCTGTGTGTATGTGTGTATATGTATATATGAATGTGTGTGTGTTTGGTCATCGTCATGGGATGAACAGGATATGTGGAGAGATTTTTTTTTTCTCTGTAGTGTCTAAATAAAGGTACTTTATAGTTTTGGGAAGAGTCTATGACAATGCTTCCAAAAGATCCCTTTCCCTGCCATAAACAAAGTACAGGTTATGTGGGGTTTTAAAGAAATAGAGGGGAAAGAATATATATGAATATATATACACGCACACATACATACATACATATATATGTACGTATATTCTCATATGTATATACATACACACATATACACACATGTCTATATGGACACATATATTAATATCTATACTCACATATACCTATATGTATATATATATATATATATATATATATATATATATATATATATATATATATATATACATATCTATATATCTATGTGTGTATGTATGTATTTCCTACAACATTCAAGAGAAGGATATGACTGTGGGGCATTTCCTTTCAGTTCTAGGCCCTATAATTCAGGCCTAAGATTTTATCCTTAATCCTAATAAAATTAGCCATAAAGGGAAATAAAGGGAAAAGTCAAAAGTGTAGCCTCTTACTATGAAGTACCCTATGACTGTCGTAGCTATTGAAGTGTTTGGTGGCCATAAGAACCTCTTTTATAGAATGAAGGCCTATAGACTCTGTTTTTAATGGCTGTGCTATTTTTGAAAAACATTCCTACAGCATTCCCTGGAGTGAAACTTGGGACAATATTAAATTCGATGAATCACAGCAGCCTCCAGAAGGGCAGGGCAGGAGAGCCAGTAGCAGTTCACTCGGATGGGGCCAGAGCCAGGGAAGCAAGTGGGCTCTGCTTCCTCCAGTGACAATAAATACGTTGGGCCTGCTGCTCTTCAGGGCTGAAGCGCCTCTTGCTAGACAATAAGGAAACTGCTAATGTAAAATCTCTCCTCCCTTTCTTTCAAGCTTCCTGCTCTTCACTATCTTGTAATCCTCCTTCCAGCTCTCAAGCACAGGAAGGGACATGCTGGGCCTCTTTTTCCTTCCTAAACACTCTGTAGAATTCCTTGACCATCATCTCTTCAAACAGTATTTATTAATGTCTGCTATCTGGAAGGGTGGGGGCTGTATTGCTCTTATAAAATTCTTTGCTTAAAAGAAATCTTCAGACTCACTCCAGGATAAAGGGGAGTGACTGCATAGTAATGTAAATAAAGGGTCTTTGCTTATCCTGAGTAAGCTTCGAATTTTTTTTTAAGTTGTATAGCTTTTGACATTTCCCCCCAGTCCTGTGGTGAGTGTGGATTAATGCAACCTTGCCTAAATAGTCCTCTCCTAGAATGGACATTGCCTTTTCCAGAGAACCCCCTTCTGGCTGGGGGAATTTGAAAATAGGGATCAAGAAACTTGGGAAATAGACAAGGAACTTTCTTTTCTCTGCCCATTTGGATAAGCCTTTGTCAGGTACCCTGCAGTAGGGGCAGCTTCCCTCAGGTCGGCGGTGCCACCGTCATTTGTGTTCCTTGAGATGAAAAAGTCCTGCCAGATCCTAGCTCTTTTTCAAAACTGGATTCCTTCTTCTCACTCATCATCACCCTCTAGCACCTGTGAGATTTGTGGGACTGCAGCCATAGCTGGCATTAACCCAGGATCCTGCTTAGTCCCCTATGTAGTCCAGTAGATAGATTTGGAGCTCAGGAGACCTGGGTTCTAGTTTCAGTTCTGCCATTTATTAGCTAAGTGATCTTGGGCAAGGTGATTGATCTCTTTGAATCTCAGTTTCCTTAACTATAAAGTGGGTACAATAGTATAGGTTGTTGTTGTTGTGACATATAAAGCACTATATGGATATTAGAGCCTGAATGAGGAAGAATGGCATTCTGGCTTTTTTGGGGGGAGGATTTTGACTTTACCCTACCCGTTCTCCGTGAGCCGACTGCTTTTGAGTGCCATTTGTAGTAATTTCTTCTCCCCTTCCCATCATGTCTTGCCTCCAGCTGGACGTGTCTTGCTGATATATATATAGTCCTGGTGTGTCTAGAATGGGAAGACCTTCTTCACTTCCTAACTTCACCTAAGTGCAAGATAGGTACCAAAAGGGAAAAAGGAAGCTCAACTCTGGTGCCTGCAGGACAGTTAGAAAGGGCAGACTAGCTCCAAAGAATTTGAACAACGCTATTTTAGGTGATTTCTTCCCCCTAACTCAGTTGGAGTGAGAGATAAGGGTAGAGGAGAATATGAAGCAGGTTGAACTCCTTGAATTTTATAAAAACATAATGAACCCACCTGCCCACTCGATAATGGGCTGAAAGAAAAGTGTGCAAAACAAAAATCCCAGTCCTGGATGAGGACACAGACAGGTCTAGGGCCCCCAGAGGGTGACAGGGAGGGATGGGGCTAGCGATAGTCTACACTTTTCATTCTATCTCATAATTTAATATAGAGAATTTGATTAAAAATATTCTTTCTTAAAAGGACATTCTGGTGTAGAGGAATGATAAGCCTGTTACCTCTAGCGGCATCTTCATCACCCATCTCAGCTTGTTGAAATCCTATTTATCCTTCAAATCTCATCTTGAATGCGGTTTCTTCCATGAAGTTACCCTGACTCCCTCATTTGGAAGTGGGTCTTCTCCCTTCTTCCAACTTTGCCTACCTCTAATAGTACGTAACACACCCAGTCTTGTATTCTAGTCACCTGAGGCCATGTCTTCCCTCTTCCCCTGGACTCAACTCCTTCAGGGCATAGAGAGAACTTCATTTATCATTATGATAGCAGGAGCAGCACCTATCATGGGGCCTTGTACAGAGGAAGCAGTCCATGAATGGACACCTGAACAGTTTGGTTGACGGGAGAGTCAGACAAATGAAGAGTAAGTCCAGAAAGGAGGCTGTCGGTCAGGATGTGGGAAGAGAAGGATTTAGTCTAAGCTGAACAATAGCTAGTGTTAATAATATAGCATTAATAGATCATGTTAAGGTTGGCAAAGTGCTTAACATGTTATATTATTTGATCACAGGGAGGAAAACAATTTTAGGTACTTTTTTTTCTTCCTCTGGCTTTGCTAGTGCTCAGAACAGATGATTTACTCCTCACTCTGTTTTATTCCTAGAAGAGATTTTACTTACTATGGTTATACAGGTTAAAACTGGGATCTGCCCCAGTCATTTTTTTTTTTTTGCCATCTTCCCTGCCTGCTTCTGTACTTCCAAAACCCCTGGATCTTGAGATCTAATAAGCTGCTTTACCCTTCCTGGAGATTCAACCTTCTCAGAAATGGGACTGTCCCACCCAGGGCATTCTCTGTCCCATCTGAGGAGTCTGTCATACATTCTCTATTGTGATATCTAATCAGCCCCAGCCTTGCTTTCCTTCTGCCCCAACAATTTTCTTGCCTTCAACCCTGCTATTCTATATCTTCTGGACAGCTGGACCTTTCCATTTGCATAGCCAATATCTGCATATTCTTCCTCTACCTCTCCAATCTTAGATTTCTAGCTCTGAGTAAATAAAACAATTCTGCCATTGATGGTGGAAAGGGTGTATGTCAATTAGCTCTAGTAAGGTTCCACTTATCATGACTGTGACTTCCCAAATCAAACACCCCTCCCTGGCCACCATTCTCATAGGTATTGTCTCCCTCTATTAGAATGCAACTTTCTTGAAGGCAAGGAATATCTCATTTTTCTATATCTATTCCTAGGACTTAACAAAGTATTTGGCACATAGTAAGTGCTTAATAAAGGGTTTTTCATGTATTCATCTAGGAATAAGGGAATCTTAAATGTATAGGGTGTCCCCAAAGTCTGGATACATAAACAACAATGCATATTTTCAAGAAATGAAATGAATGAAATTTTCAACAACATTTTATTTAATTGGAATGTTAACAAATAACATCTTCAATATGATTTCCATCATTTGCGATGCAAAGGTTGATTGATGTGCTTTGCAAGATTCACCTGAACTCAATGCAATAACTCTACATTGCCGTCAATTTTAGCACATTCACTCTTTATGTGTTCAATCAAGTGTGTTGCATCTGTGATTTTCATTGAGTACACCTTCTCCTTTACCGTGCCGCAGAAAAAGAAGTCAAGGGGGCTAAGGTCTGTTAATATTCAAAATATTTCAAAATATACATTTTTGCCTATGTGTCCGGACTTTAGGGACACCCTGTATAGAGAGTTCTATCCCAGCCTAGCCCCAAATGCTTTTAGCCATTAGCTAATTAACTCTCACTGAGATCCTGTGAAGTGTCTAGGAAGCCAGGGTTTTTAACTAAGGCCTGTTAAAAAGAAAATGGAGGAGGTACCAAAGAAAGTTGTAACTTTCCTGAGGTCATTCAGTGTGGTGGCTGAGACTGTAGTAGAACCCAGACATCTAAATTCATATTCTATCTCTGGAACAAACCAGAGCTTCCTTGTCTCCTTAACCCCCACTAAGAATGAAAGATTCCCTGAGGAGAACTCACATCCCACAAACCTATTTGTTAAGTGCCCAGTTGTCCAAACATGTCTCCAGCTGTGAGTCACTGGGGGATCACACATTTGTGGGATGAGTCATGCTTTATAAACTCCCCTTCATGGAAAATGTCAACCTCCATCCTGATGACACATCAGGTATTGATTGGGTTGATTCATCAGTGAGGGGAATGATTAATTTGCTTAATCTCAAAGTGAGGAGAAGGATTTCTGGTCTCACAGAACTCTTGCCATGAGTCAAATGTCCCAATGCTGAAACATGTGTGGGCTGAAGGGTGTGTGTGTGTGTGTGTGTGTGTGTGTGTGTGTGTGTGTGTGTGTGTGTGTGTGTGTGTGGAGTGTGGGGAGTGTGGGGAGAGGGGAGAAGTGGAGGAGCAGGGCATGAGCGGGAATTGCACATTTGACAATGAGCAGCTGTGGTGTCCTTCCAATATATTTGAGTCAGCTGGTCATTGACAGAAACTGTAGGCCTACTGCAAAGCAACTGCTGTGATTACTTCAGAATCCTCAAAGTCCTCTAAAATCTAGGTAGTGGCTTTGGTATTTACTCTGGTTCTTCAAGTATCTATGAAATCAGAGAATCTCAGCATTTGAAAGGACAACAACATTAATCTAGTTCAACCTGTACCCATACCTGATTTTGTTGGTACATCTGGACCAATCACTTTCCTCTATAGATTAGGATGTGGTCTTTGAGAACTGCAATGGTGGAACCATCAATCACTTAGTGATAAGCACACCCCCTCAATGTAACTAGTCTGATTTAGATTTAGAGTCAGAAGGGGCTTTCCAGGCCATTTAGCCCAACCCCCTCATTTTATGGATAAAGAAACCGAGGCCTGGAAATGTTAAGTGACTTATCTAGGATCCCACAGGTAGTGAGTGGCAGTAGCAGAATTCAAATTCAGGTCCTTTGAATGCATAGCTAATAATCTTGCTACTTCACTACTTGGAAAAGAGACATGCATTCCATTAGTGGGCCCATACTTGAAGGTTTTATAGCTTGATAGGACCTGCTAAAGGTTATTCTCTACTGAGCTAGCCTTTGGGAACTTAAGGTCACTTCTATGTCATAATGAGGTATCAGAGTAAAAAGAGCAGAGGAAACTTTAATTAGGTCCTTCAAATTCACTTCCATCTGGGCACTCAGTGACCTCAGGGGGGCTAAGGCACTGAGGATCCAGCCTCCTCCAACAATAGATACAGACTTTACTTACTTTTTTTAGTGCCTTTGCCTCCACTTTGTGCAGGATCAGGATGAGGAAGTGATAAATGAGATGACTAACGGCTAACAAGGATTCAATAAAAGAAGGGAAAAGGTTGTTTTCAATAAATGTGCCATGTCCCTTGCATAACCAGCACTCTTTGTGGGTACAGGGAGATGCTTCCCACTGGGCCTACTCAAGATGCAGGACAGGGGTTGGGCAGGCAGATGACACCTGCATCTTGGGAAATGAAAGACAGAGACAAATGGTTCTATCAGTGGCAAAAACTTTGTGCATGTGTTTTAATTAAATTTTCCATTATAATATTTTCCTCAAAGAAGCATAAACACCAGAATACAAAATTGATATTTAAATGTGTCTTCCTCCTAGTTTGTACTAGTGATCTATTTAATCTGTATGAATAGTTTCTGCTGCCCCTTTGACAACACATGACATTTATATAGCATCATATGCCATATAGCATATATATACACACATATATAATTATATAGCATTACATGCAAAGTGGTACACATAGGCATTTATGTATGTCTACATGTGAATAATGTGTATGTAATCATTTGCATGTATATGTATATATGTCTGGGCTTACAGATATAGGGGTGCAAACATATGTGTACATATATGTACACACAGAGATGCATACACACGCACATATGTGTATATGTGTATGCAACATGTACGTACATGCAAATATATATGCATATATGTGTGTATATGTGTAACTCGCAGAATCCCTGTGAGGTGGTTGCCATTCATCCCCATTTTACAGATGTGGAAACCAAGGCCCAGAGAGATTCTGCTTTGTCCATGGTCATATAACAAGGGTGAGATTGGAATGTAGACCAAGAGATTCCAAGTATATTTTTCTATTCGTCACACCACAATGTCTCTCCTCTTTCCTCTAGCTAAAATGAAAGTGCCTGGGCCTCATTTTTCCCTGATGCAAAATGGCAGAGTCAGCCAAGGTGAGTGGCATCTGGGCTTCAAAGCCTAGGCACACTAGGGCAAGTCAAGGACTTGGGTAACACACCTTACCTTTAGAACTCCTTCCTCTTGTCAGAAGGAGTCACAACCCTCAATGCTGCTCTCGTTGGTGTTAATTATTTCCCTTTCATTTCCAGCTGGCACGGTGCTTCAGCACCTTAAGTTGCTCCATTTGATCCCTGTGCTCAGGAACAAGGTAATTAAGGAAGCCACAATTTAAGCAAACGGATTTGCCCGTGACTTGTTGCAAGTCTTCAGACAGTGTTCCATCCTAAATCATTTGATAATGTAAGAAGCTCGGTGCAGTTCTCTACTTGACTGAGGGTTAGTTCATCAGGTCACAAATCAGTAATTGATTCTCAGTGTGTCTCGGCTGGTTTTATTACGGTAATGAGGACCATCTTTTTTTTTCATCTCTCCTAATATGTTACCCAAACCATCAACTTCTCGGTTTGGTGTCAGGATGACTTTGACAGGTTGTTAGCAGGTATATGATGTACAGAACATCACAGAGATGTCTCAAACTGTGTTGCTGCGTACCTTAGAGAGCCTTAGGTGGTCTCAAAAATGAGTGAAAGCACTTGCAAGCAAAAAGTTACAGCTGAAATTGGAAAGACGCCTATGGTTTTGATGTCCTAATGAAGAAGTTGTTTGTATCAGCCTGAGCCCTTGATCACTCACAGGGCATATTTCCCAGAGCTGGGTGGCACCTGCTTGCAACTGCCATAGTCTTAAACAGGAGAGAAAAAAGATGAAGAACCAAGGTGAGTTTTTGTCAAGGAAGTTTTTTGCTATTCTATTTTTTTTCCTTTCCCACACTAAACAGCATTTTCAGGAGAGAGAAGAGAATCACAAAATTTCAGAGGTAGAAGTGGTCATAAAGCAGTCCTATTATAGTGAAAAGCATGCTAGATTTGGAACCAATTCAAATCATAGCTCAGACACTGTCTCCTATGTGTCCTAGAGAACGTATTTTAACCAATCTGGGTCTCAGTTTTCTCACTTGCAAAATGAGGGTGCTGGACTGAGATAATTTGTAATGTCCCTCCTGGTGTGGACATCTCTATGATCTTCTGATGCTAACTGACATTCGTATTGTACTTTAACAGTTATGAAGAACTTTACACACATTATCTCATGGGAAATTCAAAACAATCATGTGAGATATGTGCTATTATCAACCACCTTTTACAAATAGGAAACCTTAGACACTTAGGTTATGTGACTTACCCAGAATCACCTCAGTAGTTACTGTCAGAGACAGGATTTGATTCCAGGTCTTTTTTTTTGATGTTTGCATTTTTAATTAATTTTTTTTATTTTTATTTTTAGTTTACAACATTCAGTTCCACATGTTTGTGGATTCCAAATTTTCTCTCCCTCCCTCTCCTCCCCCTCCTTTTGGCAGAAGTTCTACATGCTGCCTCTAAATGACTAACTAACCCAAGAGCTCTTAACTAGGGGGTCAACAAACTCCAAGGGGGTGGGTGAACTTGGATGGTGAACTTTGTTGCAATATAATTGCTTTTCTTTGTAATTCTGTGTATTTAAGTAGTTAAATACATTTTCCTGAAAAGGTGCCCGTGTTGTTGGTCCTTCATTTTTAAAGAGGATTAGTGGCATCATGGGGTGATGTCTTGGCTTGTCCGTGAATTGGATTTAAGTGAGGCAGAGTTGCACAAGTTGGCAGCTTCACTCTCTCTTCCAGAGTCATCAAAGTCCAGTGGTAAGACAAAAGTCAAGATAACTGGCAATGGCCCAGGATGCAGTGCATGACCTTGGCATCCTTGATGTCTGACCAGGCTCTAAGCACTCCATAGAGTCTGCTTCAGCTGCCTTCATGGCTGTTGGAACAAATTGTTCTCATCCATCCATCGGTGGCAGGGTAGGGGGAAGTCTTCACATACTCGAGGCAGGCATCTCTCTAACTCACCAATGGGTTTGAGGCCCAACCTAGTTTTGCTCATCTGCCAAGACTGTTTTACTAGGGTGTGGCCACTGCACATACTACAGCTTCTTGGAGTTACAGATGAGAGTTGGGTGAGAGGTGGACACCAAAGGTGGATGAGTACCCTGAAAAGGTCTCAGCAGCCCTCACACCAAAGGTGCAACTCCTTCCTGAACACCTCATACAAGGTGCCCATAGACTTCACCAGACTACCAAAGGAATCAATGACCCAAAGAGGGGTAAGAACCCCTTCTCTAGTCTTATTCTTTCTTTTTAGAGTCATCTGAGGCCTGGAGAGAAGTGACTTGTGCAAGGTCACCCACAGCCAGGATTAGTATCCTGATTCCACTGCCCACAATTCCTTTGGAAATCTCTCTCTAAGGACTGTTTTGTGTTTTTTTTTGAATTTTGAAAAGGGAGAACAAAATAACAAGAAGGTCATGAAAGAAATGTATATTTGATGAATTCAGTGCTTAACTTCTGCTATTCCCTGTTAAGACACCAAAGGATGAGAATTATTTAAAAAGGGAAAGCTAAGGAGAGAAGCAAATGGCTTTGTCTCCTTCATCAGTAGACATAATCAACTTGTTTCCTTGAAATGTAGTGTGCATTTTTATCTAACATATGCTTTTTTTTTTACTTCTCTCTAGCTTTTCGAGTGTTTGAGGGTTAAGGATCATATTCCCTGGATATTCAGGAGTATGAAGAAGTTTGAGTTTGAGTTCAGGCAGCTAGGTGCATTGTAATCTTTCTCTGTGTAGGAGGACAGCCAAAATTACCAAAGGTCACAAAACAGTAATATACAATGTACTAGATTCTATGACCCTTATTCAAGGAAAAAATCTTTGAAGTCAACAGGAATTTTTCCTGTGTAAAGAACTACAAACCAAGATCCAGTATTTATGGGCTGTGAAATAAAGTATTTTTATCAACTTTGTCAGAAGGAATCAGATTTCACTCAGAACCAAAATAACAAACCAGTAGGGTAGTTCCTGTTGAAATCAGAGGCAACATAGCCCAATGGGCTCAATAATAGGCCAAGAAGTCCAGGGTGGAGTGTTGGAATTTTGATGGTCCCCTTTACTATGTAAAGGTGAGGGTGTGGAAATGGGGTTGCAGGGGTGGGAGGCAGGGTAGAGGGGGTAGAAATAAAAATTACTGATTATCCAAGCCACAGATGATAATCTTCAGAGGTTTGTTTGTCACAAAAATATGTCCAATTTTTACTTGTGCATTTTTAGATTTTTGTTTTTTTCTCACTTTAAGCTTGAGACAGAGAGAAAAAAAATGTGCAACAAACTTGAGACAGCTGAGGGAGGCTGTTGCCTCACAGAAGTATTGGGTGTCATCATTAGATGATGGTTATTAACTCCAATGCATTGGAAGAACATTGAGACTTTGTGATTTATCCCATATTTGCAGCCTGAGATTATGAAAAGCTTTTATCAACACCAAAAATAATATTTAGCAAGCCCCATCGATCCTTCTTTAAATAAAGTACCTATTTTAGGTGACGTCGGCAATTTTATTCATAGGATTAATTTCATCCCACAAAGTGCTGCGCAATGTCTGACAAAAGATCTTTTTATAAATTCAACACTGCAAAATAAGTCATAATCCCATCTGCTCCTTTCATTTTCTCTACTATATAGAAGAAATTCAGCAAATGCAAGGTCTCCTGCAGACTGAGACAGGTGGAGCAGATATTAATAAATCACCAGTAAATATATAGATGAAGATGACAGTGGCCATAAGAAATCAAATCATCATGCTTGTTCTCAGCCTTTAAATGAATCTAACATTTGCTATACTTCTGACATGAAAGTTTCTATACTGATGACAACACACACATTTCAAGGCTCCAGTAGGTTTAACACGATCCTGACCAATAGGATCATAGAATCCTGGGACCTTAGATTTAAATCTCTGTTTAGAGGCCACTCAGTTCAACTCTCACTTTTTGCAAATGAGGATTGTAAGGCCAGGAGAGGCAAAGTAACTCATTTGTGGTCATATTGGTAAGATGTTGATAAGAAGATAGCACAGGGCAGGGCAAAAAGCAGTCTGGGGACCTGGGTTTTTATCTTAACTCTGGCACTAACAAGCTTGGAGACATTGGGGAAACCATTCTCTCTTGACTTTGGATTCCTCCTTTATCAAATGGCCAAGCTGGACTAGACTCTAGTTCTCAAAGTGTGGTCTGGGAACCTCTGGGTTCCGTCAGACCATTTCAAGGGGTCTGAGAGATCAAAACTGTTTTCATAATAATACTAAGATGTTTTACTTTCTAATATGGCAAATGTTGATAGATGTAACCATATAAAGAAAAGTTCTTTGGAAGGGAGTCCTCAATACTTTTTTAAGAGTTAAAGGGGGCCTAAGACTGAAGAAACTGAGAACAGCTGGATTAGATGATCTCTGTAAGGTTCTTTTCAGTTCTGAAATTTTTGGAATTATATTTTAAATTAACATAGGCATGTAGGTAAGTTGGACAAAGCTCCCAAGAGAGAATATTCCAAATAGTATGGGCACAGGCTAGAATATTTTCAAGGATCCTTTAGTATCTGTCACCAAATAATTTCAGAGGGGCCATGATAACTCAGGATGCACTTTCTAGCAAGTTCTTATCCTGTTCTTTTATAGAGGTAGCATGGCATTGGGGCTACAGAGCTGGCCTTGAAACCAGGAACATCTGGGTTCAAGTAAGGCCTTTGACATATATTGGTTGCATGGCTAATTACTTAAATTCACAGTGCCCTAGGCAACTAAGGTTATAAATCGCAGAGAAAGTACCAACCTGCATCGGTGGAAGGAGTTGACTCACCTGGGAATTCCTCATACCAATAAAATCTCAGATCCAGTCTAGTACCTCTTGCTAGCCTCCAGAGGTGTAGATGTCTGACCAACTGAGTAAAGTAAATTCTTCCTGATAGGTATTTCAGCAAGTTGCTAAAAGGCACAAACTTTTCTTAAAAACAATCAAACAATCCCCTAATCTTCCTTCACCTTAAATATAACAAACTATGATATGCAACCTGAATTAAGCAAAGTGTCAATTTGTCAACTCTTAATTGGACTTTGGCAGGAAGAAAATCCCAATATAGCATAAGCAGAAGTATTTTGCGGCTTGCTGTTTTTTAATTTTTAAAAAATTTCCTGGCACTCTTACTTGGTTTGAGGGAAGAGTTTGGTCTGACTTTCAGATGTTACAGGCACTTGGGTGAAAGCTAAGGAATTCAAGGGAATCCCTGAGTACACCCAAGCACACATTCACATCCACTATGCAGACACAACACAACAAAATACCTTGCCCCACGAATCTATAAGACACTAGGTCACATACAGTATACTTGTTGCTTCAGGATCCCAAAGGTGCTGTCATAAGTGCAGAGCCATTGAGATCCTAGATGTAGATTTAAAAAGACTCTCAAGATTCTTGAGCTAATTTCTCTTGCATACCTGTGGATTCTTAAAACGGCACCCGTTCTTCGATCTGAGGTTTGATGTCCTCTGCTTCCATTTCTATGGATCTATTTTCTTTTCTGTTACTGTCTCCCACGCGTTATGCCTCACTATTTCCCTTCTTTTCTTATGTTCTGTTCTCTTTCTGGAGTGGACTCCTCTGTTCTATGTTCTATGTAT
This sequence comes from Trichosurus vulpecula, assembly GCF_011100635.1. Taxonomy (NCBI): domain Eukaryota; kingdom Metazoa; phylum Chordata; class Mammalia; order Diprotodontia; family Phalangeridae; genus Trichosurus; species Trichosurus vulpecula. The sequence continues at coordinate 203,746,761 of NC_050573.1, read as the reverse complement.
TTCTTTTTCTTTTCTTTTTTGGACTGGGTTTATTTCAGTGATGTAGGAAATTTCAATTAGGAAACTTCTCTCAATCTAGATGAGCATTTGCGCTGCAATTTATAACCATAGGTGGGACACCAAGAAGCAACATGACTTGCCCAGAGTCACTCAGCCAGTAGTAGGACTTGAACCTGGACGGTCTGGACTCTAAATCCTTCTTTCTTCCGTTGTTTCTCTATCCATCTATACATGCATGCATGCGTACATGCAAACACACATGTGTAAGAGATGGGGGGGGAGGTTTTTGTTTTCGCAGAGTCGAAGGTGTCCTTCTATCCCTCCCCCACCCCAGCTTTAGCAGAATGTAAGTCAGATGACTGATTGGAACTACTTCCAGTCAGAACTCTGATCTAGCAGAAACTAGGCCTCAGGTCAGTCGGGTGAAAGGTCAGAGGCTTGTGGGCATGATTAAACGAGCCATTTGAGGACGGCATGAGGTAGGCAGTCAGGGGGTGATATCTGGCCAATGAAGAGCCTGGCAGGAGAAGTGAATAAAAGGACTGGCATCCATCTGAGTCCTTTGTACTCTCCTGTACTCTGTTCAGGGGACTTTCCCATTTATTCAAAGCAAATAAATGTAAAACATAATTGGAACACCCTGCTTGGGTGGCATCCTTTGTCATGAGAAAGCAATAAAATTCCTTTCTACTTTCTACCTTGAGAAGCCTCTGAATTTAATTTGGGGAAGGGTCGCTGTCCCACACACATGCATATACATGTATATATACATATATGTGCACAACACATGTGTGTGTATGTGTGTGTGTGTGTGTATCAGAAAGTATTCAAAGTCTAGCCTGGTTCCTGACTTCTTTGTAAAGTCTTCTTTTAGTACTTCAGCCACACTGTTGTACATGGCGGCCCTACCACACAACTTGGCACTTTAGATTATGTGAAGAGGATGATTGAAACATACACATGGTTGACTGTAAGGTACAGAAAACAAAATGTTGCTGTACGTATTGTTTATTGATTGCAAAACAAAGATTTGATTTTGTAGAGCAGCAAAGAATCTTAAAAACCCTCCTACAACTAAGAGATTCTCATGGATAGATTAAAGAACAGACATGAGTCCTTGATAGAAACAAAATGGTATAGTAGGAAGAACACTGAATTTTGAGTCAGGTGACTCACATTTTTTTTTTTGCTCTTTATAGCCTATATAACCTATATCAAGTCACTTAGCTTCTACATAAGCTACTCTTGTCCTTCATGGTAGCCACAGAGAGAGATGACCCAATTGTTCTAGTAATGCCACCATCACTCAAAGACTATTTAGAATTCTTTCTTTGGAAATGCCAATGGCAATCGTGTTCTTTTGAAAATCCTCAATGGGATCAAATCTTGCACTTGGAATGGGGGGAGGTTAGACTGGATTTTTGGGGACACACATGACATGGATGGTACTATTTTGGTTAAAAAACAACAACAAAATTTCAGATTGGGGAAAATAGTGGCACATTTATGTAGAGTTTTATAGTTACAAAATATCTTACATCCAGTTATTCATTTATTCCTTATAATACCAAACCCAATGTAGGAAAATGAGGTTCAGAGAGGCTGTGACTTGCCCTAAGGCACAGGTCACATAAACAGCTGAACCAGGCCTAGAAGCCAAGTATTCTGATTCAAGATGCAATGCCCTGTCCATAATGTGGCTGCTTTCCTCATACAGTTCATACGCTGTCTCCAAAGGATATTACAAATGAAAATACGGTGTCACTGTTGTCCTATTCCCCAGGTGATTACTTTGAAGAAGACAGTACTCCTCTGCCCTGAACCGTACATCCTTTTTCTACTGTATCTTCCCACATTTGTCCCCCTCCCCTTTCATTTTCCTTTATTCGTTGTCTTCCTCCATTAAATGCAAGTTCCTTGAGGGTAGAGATTGTCTTTCTTTCTACTTGTATTTGTATTCCTAGCACTTAGCATAATTCCTGACACATAGTAAGTGCTTAATAAATGCTTGTTGACTGATTGACTCTGTTTCCTCATAGATAAAATGAGGGGCCCTGACTTTATAACATCAGAGGCCTATTCTAGTTGTAAATCTATGATCCTAGATTTTTCTAGCCCGATATCTGTAAATTGTGGACAGTAAATCAAGTGAAAAAAGTTAGTAATTCTTTTATCATCATACCTTACTTATTGCCCTGGATTGTTCTCTAGGCTTGTCTTGTGTGCAATTTGTGAGTGTTCTGTCCTTAGAAAGACTCTTGGGAGATGGAAAATATATACTTCTTTCCATAAACCCCACCTCTCCCAAACCAGCTCAGGGCTGGGCACATAGTAGATGCTCAATAAATGTCTTTTGATTGTTTTATTCTATTTCTTAAATAACCTCTTCCAATTCTCAAGACGTTGGTCATTTAATTAGGTTTTATTTTTCTCTGTCAAATCTTCTAAGCTCTTCTCCAGATACCGAGTGCCCTGAGAAGGTGATTCAATATTTAAATTCTCCTTGGTGTACTGGGTTTGCAGCTGCAGTTGAATAAAATCCTCTGGTAAGCACCTGAAGCAGCCATGTTTGGTGTGGCGGAGTGCACCATTATGCCTTCTGCTCAGCATAGCCCTGTCAGCCACGGTTCCTAAAAAGGCAGTGCCAGCTTCAGGAGGAACAGTTCCCATTAAATCTTCAGATCTTAAAGGGCAGTGAAAAACTTCGTATTCTCCCAGCAGGAGAGTAGAAACTTAGTGTAGGTGTAAATCTCTGGCAGCTGATTGTTGGAACCCACAAGATGTACCTTGTAAATAATTCACTTAGGCACAGGAAATCTGCATATGAGGATGAAGTGTCATTTATAACTCATAGGATATTGGCTTGGCTGGGAACAACTTTCCAGTCCCTTCAACTCATTAAGTACCACTAAGGAAGAGGGAATATAGATGATGTAGAATAAACTCCCCACAGTGGGCCTGTGACTGGTGCAGAATAGTTAGCAATAATCAAACCGAAAATAAAATACTCTGGGTTATGCCTGCATAAATATCAACTAAACTGCTCCTATACTGTTAACTTTGTTATAATCTATTCCTCCAGCAGTGGGTAGGCCTGGGCCCTTCACAAAGCAGGTGGTAGGGAGGAAGGAGCAGGATCTGTAGAAAAGGTGAAGGGGGTTAGGGTAGAATCCCTAAACAGACCAGGAGAAATGTTTGCTATTCTGCATTTTTGTGAATTGATGCATGCATGCTGGCTGCAAAGAGAATGCATAATGCACCAATTAAGACCTTATCTCCCTGAAATTCCAGGATATCATAAAGGCAACTCATAGAGAAACAAGATGTTCTTTGTAATGAGCTCACTTTTTTCTCTTTATTAAATATTGATTGAATAGGGACTGAAGTCAATTTCCAGATGGATTTTAGGTCTGAGTCTTGGAATGCTTGGTGGTAACACTTTCTTTTGTTGGTTTTTTGTTTCTTTTGTTTCTTTTTTTATTTTTCAGTTTATACTTTTGGTTTGAGAATTTCAAGTAAATCTACAGTAGCTGAGCCCTTTCACTGGCTGCCTTAAAACTAAAATTGTTTACTAGGGGTTGGATGAGGTTTTGGTACTTCTCTGAATGCTCACTGGCACTGGGTGACTAGGAAGGGAAGGACAAAAACAAATGGTTTAATTTACCTACTGCTTGGATAACTAGCCATTGAACTGGAGGAGAATTCCTAACCAAAGAAGGGATGGAGATGATTATTAAAAATAAAATAGACAATTTTGAATACATAAAGTTAAAAAGCTTTTAAAGAAATAAATCAATGTGGTTAAGATAAGAAGAGAAATTATCAGTTAGCAAGTGTATCTTTGCTTCAAATATTTCTGTCTTATATCCAAGGTACATAGGGAACTGACCATAGGAAATGATGCGAATATATGACCAAGAACCAAGAGGTAAGTGGTCAGAAGCTATAAGCAAACGATTTTAAAAAGAAGAATTAAAAACTATAGGTAACCACGCTTCAAATCACTAACAGTAAGAGAAATGCAAGTTTAAAACCCTGAAGATTTAACTCACATCCAATAAAATGGCAAAGATGACAAAAGATGGAAATAGTTAATATTGGAAGGTCTGTGAGAAGAAAGACATATAAGTAAACTGTTAGTGGAATTGTAATTAGTCCAACTGTTCTAGAAAACAATTTAGAATGATCTTTAAAAAAGTCACTAAACTGTTCATACATTTTGCTTCAGAGATTGCGTTACTGAATATATCCCAAAGATATTGAAGACAGAAAGAAAGGGCCTACATATACCCAAATCTTCATGGTGATACTTTTTACAGTAGGATAAAACAAGACAAAAGAAAAAAAAAGTGGTTCCCATCAGTTGTGAAGTGGCTGAACGCATTGTGTCATATGGATTTCATGGAGTATGTGCTGTGGGATATGAAAAACAGGAGTAATTCTGGGAAACATGAGAAGTCATTAATCAATCTACAAGTATTTTTAAGTAGTGTGTTCCAGGCACTGTGCTAGAGATACAAGCATAAGGAATGAAACAGTAACTACTTACAAGTTTACATTCTAATGGTGGATATGACTGACTGTAAACTGAAGTAAGTAAAAGCAGGAGGATAATATATATATATATATATATATATATATATATATGACAAAAGTGATGTAAGTGGGGAAAACAAAACTGAACCAAACCGAATAGGAAGACAAACTTTGAATAATTAGAATGTCCAGTCTAGGAGGAAACACATTTTAAAAGACTTTTTCCATACAGAAATGGGGGATCAGCAGGGAGTGTGCTGATACTGTACAATTCTGACACTTTGTTAGTTGATTTTATCTATTTATGTATTTATTTTAGTGAAATGTAAGGATTATTGTGTATGTTTATGTATAGGTATCTATGTATGGGGGCTATATATGGAAATGACTGTTACATAAAAGCAAAAAAAAGAATCAATAAAACATTATAAGGCCAGTGATTTCCCTTTGAGCCTAATTTTCTATCTGATGCCCAGCCATTTAATGCAGCAAAACCAGACATTTGCTAGGGGATGGCATTCAGTGCGAGGTTCCCTATGTGAGGGGGTTGAATAGTAGTTAGCCTTTATATAGCAATTTAAGGTTTGTGGAGGGAGAGGTGATTTTCAGCTGGCTGTGGGTAGGATGCCCATATTCAGGGAAGGCTTCATGAAGCAGGTGCCACATGATAAAGGATGGATAAAGAAGGATTTCAACAGGTACAGAAGAGGAGAAAAGAGTGCATTCCAGGAAAGGGGGACAGCCCAAACAAATGTATGGAAATGAGGAAGTACAGAGTTAAACTGAAAAACGACTGATATATTAGCTTGACTGCAATGCAGAGATCATAAAGGTGAATAGAGTCAAATAAGACTGAAAATATTGATCAGAGTCAGATACCACAGTAAGGCCTTTACATTTTATCCTAGATACCTTAGGTAAGGTAATGATAAGGAACGGAACTACTGAAGGTTTTAGGGCTGAGGCAGTGACATACTCAGGCCTGTACATTAGCAAGGGATTGAAAGCAGAAGCCTCAGATACTAATTACCACTCAAAGTTTTTCAAGTCTTTGAGAGACAAAGGAACTACTCAGATGGGAACAAAGATGAACTTGCAGGGCTCTACAAGTCTCCCCTAAAGACCTCCTCTGATGCCTCATTGCAGTGTGGGAATGATCATGGGTTCTTGAAGACAATGCCATCTGAGTGTAGACTATAACAGACCCTGCCAGGCTTTGAGTATAGCCCTAGTGACAGATTGTACATTTCTTGTCTGAGGGCCAGGCCTGCCAGGTTTGGAGAGGCTTATCATCACATTTGCTGAAGTTCAAAGTTTTCAGCCACAGCAATTCATGAAATTATCCACTAAGGTACATATGGGCTGGGGTCCATGTCAGTGGAGGGAATACAGATGCTAAGGGAATCACTGCTTCTTGAATTACTGGAGAGTAACAGGTTCACAAGAAAGATTCATTTTTCAGAAAAGGTATATGTTTAATAACTTTAATTAGATTAGAAAAATAGTTGGAAATACAACAGAACAATTCAGATATTTGGCTTATGTGACTTCAAACATCTGGATACATTAAAAGCTGGTTTATCCATCATTCTGCCAACTAGAGCTCTATTAATAAAAAACTTATACACAGCTATGGTATGATTATAATTCATGTTCATAATGATGACCCTGAGGCACTGCAAAATTTGATGTGAGTTCTAAATAGCATCAAAGAAACATTAAATCACATTCAGAATAGTTTCAGTGTTAAGCGCGTTTTATTTTATTCTAAGTATTTGAAAATTGGTAGTATACGGATAGCATACAAAAAATTCTCTATTGTTCAGACTATTGGGTCTTACAGAAAGTTTTATATATATATACACATAATATACATGTATGTAAACATACAGAACTCTGACTGATTCCCACCCCCCCTTCCCATTTTAAACCAGATGTTGGGCCATGTGCAGACACAGTCTGTTTGACTTTCCCAAGGTCACACAAGCCAGGAATAAAACAAGGACTGAACTTCCTATCTCTTCAGCCTTTCACAGCCTAGCCTAATTCCCTCTTGCAAAAGCTTATTGACTGACCATTAGCTGAAAGCTCATAAACAAAGCATGGGTATCAATGGAAATTTATTTCTAGTCAGAGAGATGTCCACAGGAATGACACAAGGCTTGGAGCTAAGTTTAATTTAACATCTTTGTTCCTTCTCTTTCAGAGGGAGAAAAACAAACACTAAATTAAATGCTTCCATGATTAAAAAAAGGAAAAAAAAACTGTGAGCAATCCTGAGAATGGAGATTTTGTGGAAAGGTACTTGGGAATTTAAAAATAGAAGATGGGATGTGATGGTATTTCTACTTAAATTGGAAAAAAGAAAACTTTGGTAATATCAGGCTTTATTCTTCCAAGGCTTGATCTGAATTTGCCCCATGGTGGTAAAGCATATACACAAGAAGACACATGACCTTACTCACGCCATAATAGCTGAGGAATGGGGGTGGAGAAGAAAATGTAATATGATCAAATGCTAAAAACAACAGGTTTTGGTTAATGTGTTTTGGAGCCTTCACCTTTATGGCTATGCAACCATAATAGTAATCACATTCTATATCAAGAGTACTTACCTATTCTCCTCAAACCAAGTCAAAAATGAAATACTAGTGCTATGAGATTACTACTACTACGACGACGACAACGAGGACGACGACGACTACCACTGCTACTTTTACTACTACTACCATTACTACTCCTACTCCTCCTATTGTTACTGCTACCACCTGACATTTGCACTTTAATAACACTTTAACATTTGCAAAGCATTTTACATATATTATCTCATTTCATTTTCACAATAATCCGGTGATTAGGATCTATTATTAGCTACATTTTATATGTGAGGACCCTGAGGCTGAGAGAGATTAACCAGCTTGCCTGCCGGGGTGACACAAGTAAGTGTCTTAGGTAGGATCTGAACTCAGTTCTTCCTGATTCCAAGTCTAGTACCACATTGCCTCATCAAAATTAGTCTATTCTAACCTGAATTGTCCTAAATATGCTAGGCTACTTCACTGCCTCTTTTATCTATTCTGTTCCATTTGAAATAGATATTTCCTTTCAGGTCATATACAAGGGAGCCAGCTCACTAGAGCTAGTTGTTAAATTTTGAGTGTGAGCATTTACACCTCAGAAATTGACAAATGCTACAAATCAAGGATAGATTTATTGTTTTGTTGATTTTCAGAAGGTTGGCGTTCTGGAGCATGTGTTCATAATGCAGATTAAACTTAAAAGTATGTCATTTTCTTCCCCAGAGAGCTTGTTGTTAAACGCTTACCAGTACATCCCTGGTCATATGACAATTTTTATTCCCATCCTACCAAGCATTAATATTTCTAAAGTCACAATTTTTTTCTTATGTTAAGATCTCTAGTTCATCCTATTTCTTGCCCATACTTCATGTACTTGCACATGTCGACATCTGTGAACATCATTTTGATTCCTGGCTTTCTTCTTACTCATATTTAATGCTATTTTCCTACCATATTGATAATGATATCATTTTATAATGATTTAACATTTTAAAGGCTCTTGACATATTACCTCATTTGATCCTCATAACAACCTTGTGTGCTAATATGCTATTATGCTCCATTTTACAGATAAGGAGACTGAGCCTGAAAGAGGTGGTGACCTACTCTGGGTTACTTTGCTACTGAAAGTCAAAGACAGAATTGGAACTCAGGTCTTTATAACCTGAAGTTCAACACTCCATCCTCTGTGCTAGGATGCTACCAGCTACCTAGGTTGTATTCTGTACAATGTATGTAGAATCTACGTATACATTTTGATAAACATACGTCCCCATAGTTTTCCTCCTCCCCCTTCCCTTTCATTTTAAAATCCTTTTTATTGGATTCATTCATTCAACAGACAAGGAGTGATTACTATATAAGTCATAATAATATGCTGCAGGGTTGAATAGAATGAACAATAAGACACAGTCCTTGCCCTCATGGAGCTCATGTTTTCCAAAGCTCTAATTATGCTCAATTTATTCTTAGTGTTAGGAATGTTTTATTATATTCCAATCAAATAGTTCTTTGATCTCATTTGATCTCATGAATATTTTATTATATTCCAATCAAATAGTTCTTTGATCAGAGGTGGATGTTACCTCTAATAATGCAGATTGCCAACAATTCACATCCACCCATTTTGTATGTCTTTTTTCAATGCTCTCCCCTAAGTTTTCCTGAGGTTGCATTCAGTATGTGAGGGTCTTTCTAGTTTTCTTTTGAAATCATGAGGATACCAGCAGTGTACATGGAAAGTCCATCAGTTTTTTTATGATCTCTGTGTGTTTAGCCCCTGTTCCTTTTAATGATACATTTCTTTGATGACATCCTTTACTCTGGATCTTCATGGTTTCTTATTATGCTTTAGCCTTCTCACTCCAACATGCACCTCATCATTGACCCCATTTTAAATTCTTTAGACACTGTAGTGTTTAATGACTGGCAGCTATGCGATAACACCAGTGTAATATCAGTATTAAAAAGATAAGCTTTTGATTCAGAGGTGGGGTCATTAAAGAGTTTTTCCAAAAAGAATCTAGCCCCCTTTCCTTCTCTTGTCCTATTTAATCCCGGACTTACTTCATTGTTCATTTCTTCTTCTCTTTTTTAAAACTATTTTTTGAGGGGGGAAGGCAGGGCAATTGGGGTTAAGTGACTTGACCAAGGTCACACAGCTAGTAAGTGTGTCAAGTGTCTGAGGCTGGATCTGAACTCCAGTCCTCCTGACTCCAGGGCTAGTGCTCTACTCACTGTGCCATCTAGCTGCCCCTCTTCTTCCCTTTTTTTTTTTTCAAAAATAATTTATTTTATTTTCAATTCATGGAACAAAACAAGCATTTCCACAACATAGTACAATAAAAAAGATGATTGCACATGAAACTGCAAATCTTCCATGTACAACTTGCTATTTCTTCCAAATATACAATAAAGTTATCAAGTAAATTTATTTCCCCACCCTTTTTTCTTGCCTCCCCCTGCCCTAGAGATGGCTACCATTAGACAAAAAACAGGTCTCTCTCTCTATATATTTATATACATACACACACACGTATGCATGTATGTATATACACACATATACATATATACACATATATTTAATATATACATACACACAAACCCACACATATATGCATATATGTGTTTATTTATGTAAATTATTCTATACATATATTGTTCATTTTCATGTTTGCTCAGGAAATCTCCTTCTCTCTCTCTTGATCTCTCGATCTCTCTCTCTCTGTCTCTCATTCTTTCTGTTTCCCCGTGTTCTTTCCCAAAATACATGTTACAAATATTTTATTCTATTCCAATCAAATACTTCTATATTATATAACACTACATACCATTGCTCCCAATGGCAGAATTCCTTCACTCTGTATTGCCTGGTATATATACTTGGATGTATACTTTCTCTGATTTGTGTTTTACTATCAACTTGGATAAATGGGTTTCTTTGCTACCCACTAAGTGTGTTCATTATGGAACTGGTATTTAGTGGGAAGGGAGTCGAGTCATGGATCTAAAGCTTGGTTCCTTCTTTCCCCATTAATAAATGGTGACCAGAATTTTAGCTTGAATTTGAAAACTTCATCCTTTCAACTAACAATATTTAAAGGAGCTGATATAATTCTAGTCTAGTACCCTCTCTTTCTGAGGACAACCAGAGTAACCAAGCTTTTGGCTCCAACCTCTTGTTTTCCCTCCCGGCAAGTAAAAAAAGTTTCCTCAGATAAGGGTAGGGATGGAGATGGTAGAAATGTATCTATTCGATCTCTCTTCAAATCACACAATTATACCCCCATGATAGATGTTGGGAACAATCTCACTATATGTGTATGCATTGCATTCACACAATTGCCTCTTTAAATTTTCCTTGCAACTATACATGATAATCTGGACCATGGGTATTCTTCAACTACTTGGTTTTCCTATGCAGATGGTCATCTAAAGTCTTTTGAGTGGTTTTTGATTTCATTCAGGAAGCTCTGCATTGTTCCAGAGTTTTATGCAATGAGGACAATGGTTTCTGTAAAAAGAAACATCTGAAGGACCTCAACAATTATAGGGAATTGTTCTTTAGCTTAGACTCTTCACTGGATCTTCTCTGTGGCAGTGGCAAATACTTTTGTTGAATATACATCTCCTTCATCTTCATATCTACATAAAATTTTATCATACTGATATACATATTTTATTAGACTAACATCAAGGGCATACTTGATAAGGTACTACTAGGTAACTGGGACCCAAGGACCTTTTTCAATAGACCATATCTTTAACATCACATACCTGACTGGAAGATGTACAGAACAGAAGATCCTCCTGTACTTATTGATCATAACAATGAATTTTATTAAGCAGAGTAAATGTAACCTTGAAGATGCACTTCCAACATAGGTTCTCCAGCACAAACATCAAAATCATATAATATTTCCTGAAAGATAAAATAGAAGACATAAGCTTGTTTGATAACTCTGTTATTGGTATAATTTATTGAAAATTGGTAACCCATACATGGTACACATAATATATCTATTTATCTTCATATCCGATTAGCTAAAACACCTCATTTCCAATTATTCTGGATGACAGAGTTTATTACATTTGGAAAACAATCAAAGACAAGAGGGGTCATTCAAAGCCTTGAGTTTCATACTATCTTCTTACCAACCTTAATATACAATTGTAGGCGCATTTCAACACCATGAAACTTGGGAATTTGAACAATTTTTGAAAGACTTAGATCACCGAAGTAAATTTTTTTAATATTTTGCTTTGTTTTTACAAAGTAATCTCTTTGATGTTAGTTTCATATTCTTTATAGCATTTATAACTTATTGAGGGGGCAATAGCTGATAATAATTATAATAGCATGTCTATAGCACTTTAAAGTTTTATAAAGCACTTTATATATATAAATATATATTATAATATATATATTATCTTGTCCTTAAAGTAATCCTATAAGATAGGTGCCATTATCATTTCCACTTTATGTCTAAATAAACTAAGGCTGCGAGAGGTTAGATGACTTGCCCAGGGTCACATAGCTAGTTAATGTCTGAGCCAGGATTCAAATTCAAGTCTTTCTGACTCCAAGTCCAGTGTTCCTGGTAAATCACTTAACCTTTCTCTACTTCTGTTTCCTCATCTGTTAAGTGATATTGTAATAGTATCTACTTCCCAGGGTTGTTGGGAAGATAGAATGAGATAATATTTTTAAAGTGCTTTGCAAGCCTTGAAGTACTATATATATACTATTAGTATTATTAGCTATTGCCTACACAATAAGTTATAAATACTGTAACGATGGTGAAATTATTATAACTAATTATTGCTAATATTAACCATTGCTCCGTCTGTCTTCCACTAAGTACTAAGTCATCACAAACTATTTGTAAAATGAGGGGTCTTAGGGGAGATTTTCTGTTTTCTGGCCAAGAGGGTTTGGAGGCTAATGGCAAAAACAGCCAGGAGAGGGGGTAATCTCCTTTCTTTGTCTACATTTTGATAAATTCTTTTCCACTTAATGTTGGGATTAGAAGTGAGAATATAGGATTAACTCTTGAAGGCAGTTGGTAAAAAAAAATAATAAAGTAGAGATAGTGGTGAACCAGTATAAAGTAATTTTGAGAGACCACAGTGCCATATCACACAACCCTGGACAATGGCCTAACTCACCCAGGGCTACTTCTGTCAATAACAGAATCACGTATTAATTTATTTGTCAAGGATTTATGAACAACTTACAAGAAGAATATCATCTTGCTAGGGGAGAGGAGAAGATGCCTTATTTAGATTAAAAAAATGTTCCCTGCTTTTGTGTCACAGTTTAATAGGGGGGGGGGCCATGTCAGAAACACAATTAACCACAATACATAAGAACATATAAGTGCATTTGAGAGTTGCTACAAAACAAAACAAAAAATAAACTTTTGACAGTGCTAGCAACTTGTGAGATGGAGGGAATCAAGACAAATTATTAAAAATTTGTAAGAAAAGACTAAGAGGAATTTGAGAGAAACAGAGTGAAAGTTTCTTGCAAAAAGCCTAGAATTTTATAATGTGTGAACTATATGAGGCCTCCTGGCTTCCTGGTTGGGCTTTGGGATTTTTTTTGGTTCCCTTCGGGCTTACCCTGAAGCAATTTCACTGTAAATGTGACAAATTTAGGTAAACAACAGCTACGAGGGAGTATGAGAACCTTCCAGAAATTCTTAAAAGCTATTACTCACCAAAGAGGATGAGGAATTCTTGAGGGTGATTCATGGGATGAAGGGAGGCATAGAACTGAATTAAGTGATACTGAGGGTGTGAGGGGGATTGCATTGGAGGAATATTTGCTAATTATGTAGTTTTTAGATTGGGGAATAACTTCATTTTGTAATATGTTTGAGCCTTATTATTTAATCAATTTATTTCAGATTGGGGGAAACATACACCAGCAATTTGGGGATGGGCTTGATGAATAACACTGGTTTTGTACAGAATTATATTATTTAATTTGATGAGCTTTGAACAAATGGAAATGTTATAGGCGGGATACTGGCTAAGGTCCACAGCAGGGAAGAGCAAGCAGAGAATTAATTGTGCTTCTATTTCATTTTCATTCTCAAGGCTAATCATTTAAGTGAGTCTCCTTTTGATTTGAAGAGCTAACATGTGACCAATAGAATTCAAATGCACTTGAGAAAATGAGTGTAAATTCTTTAACTAGTGGCTTTAATCAAGGCAGAAGCCTATGCTTAAATAATTAGCATTGGAAATGGAAATATAAACGAGGAAGTATAACTTTCCATGGTTAACTGATTTTTCCTGCTTTTAAAACCATAGAATCAGAACTGAAAGAGATATCAGTTACATGCAGCCTACAAGAAACAATAGCAATGCCAACCCATGAATTCTCTCCCTTCTAGTGTCTCTGACAAATAGTTACTCAGCTTGTATTTGAAAACTTCTAGTGATGGAAAATTCACTACTCACAGAGGCAGGGCATTCCTTGCTTGGTTTTTGAAGTGTATTTTTATTTATGACTTTAGTTTTTTCATTTCCTAGATTCCCACCAGTTTCTCTTTTCCCTACTTCTTCCCAGAGAGTCATCCCTTATAACAGAGGAAAAGGAAAAAAATTATAAAAATCAGCCGACATTGAGAAAAATCTGGAATTACACGCAATATTCCACACCTTGTGAAGCTCCAATCTCTCCATAGGAGCAAACGAAGTATCTTCTCACATGTCCTCTTTGGGACCAAGTGCCTTCTTCATAGTTTCAAAAACATTTCTCTTTGTTTTGGTGTTATTTTTTTCCATTTATACTGATGCAGTAATTGTGTATGTTACTTTCTTGGCTTTTCTTACTTTACTTTGCGTTAGTCCATGGAAGTCTTTCTATACTTCTCTTTATTTATCATGCTTGCAATTTCTGACAGTAGAATAATATTTCATTACATTCATGTACGATAGTTTGTTGAGTCATTCCCCAGTCAGGAGAATGGTATCTGCTTTGTTTTTAGTTCTTTACTACACAAAAGTGCTGCTACAAATATTTTGGTGTATGCCTTTTTTTTTTGTCTTTGACCATGGGATATAATGCTTGGAAGTGGAATCTCTGGGTCAAAGGGAGTGGACATTTTAGCTACTTTATTTGCATAATTCAAAATTGTCTTGCAGAAGTGGGCTAATTCACAGCTTCACTATCAATGCATATGTTTTCCTATCTTTCCACACCCCCTGGAAAACTGACGACTCCCACCTTTTGTCATCTTTGCCAATTTTCTGGATGTGAGCATAGTACAGAGTAGTTTTGTTTTGCATTTCTCTTATTGTTAGTGATTTGGAGCATTATTTCATAGGCTGTTTAATGTTTAGATATCTCAAATTATTAGGGAATTTTTTTTTCTTATAATGAGTTGAAATCTTTCTAGCTCCTCTATTATTCTTTGTTTGGGGCCAACCAGAACAAGAAGAATTCTTTTTCCCATATAACCACCCTTCAAATATTTGAATACTGTGCAGCTATCATGTCACAGAATTGCAGAATTTGAGAGCCAAATCTGATTTTGATAGCCACCTGGTCCAACACAGAAGTATCTCTTATCCAAGCTTTCCATTTGTAACTTCTTCAACCAGTCCTGAGATGGCATAGTTTTGAGACCCTTCCTAATACTGATTGTCCTCCTCAGTATACACTTGTCAATATCCTTTCTCAAATGAGAACTAGACCTTGCTTTGGACACTAAGCTGCTGTTAAAGTAGCCAAAGAATGTGTTAACTTCTTTGGGATGGAAGGGTGACATATCGTACCTTTGACTTATAATGACCTTGAGGTCCATTAAACCCCAAGCTTTTGCCACAAGAACTATTTTTTTAGCCATCTCCCTAATCCTGCACTTATAGGACTTTGCATTATCATTAAGTTTTATATTTGATTCATCCCATTTTCCCTTTAGACATGGACATCCACTCTGTTCAACTCTTATCTGTCAGATACACTGTCTAAACTCATGTTTTCCTGTTTAACCTAACACCCCCAAAGAGGCATTTCTCAGCTTTTAATCTCAGGTTGGACTGATAGACTGGAAGGAAATATCAGTCTGTCATCTACACTTTTAGCCATTAGCCAATTAAGATATTTTCAGTAGACTCAATCTGATGTCAATTTTTATTCAATGTCAATTCCGTTGTATTAAATATCACCTGTTTCTATTTAAGTCAACAAATCTTTATTAAGTCCCTTCTGTGTGCCAAGAAATCTCAACTGGCAGTTCAGAATGAAATGGTGAATACTAACATTGGATTTTTTGTTCAATCTTTTTAAGGAGACGTCTATGGCAGAACTAAATAAGTGCTGAGAAATTGCTCTATAGAATGTAATACCTTTCCTTCCGCCCCCAGCTTTTCTTGTCTGAAATTTCATGAGCTTCCTTATTTTAACAGACACAAGTAGAAGCAAAATTATTTTAAGCAGAATTCCTGACCATGCCTAAGGTAATCATTTCTAAGGGCAGCCCTTATTTGTTTGAATTAACTGAGGGACCAGGACAGATTTCTTTCTGTTATTAAGGGTAGGGTCAGAATTCATAATATGAGACTTGAATTTTAGCTATGGAACTTATTTGGAGAGTTTCACGATGACAGCATCATTGCATGGAGTGGAGAATAAATCTGGATAGTAGTCTCTAAAATACTAGAAACTTATCCCAGTCTGTGTAAAGTTGAGTCTAATGCCTATATCCTTATAATTTCTCTACTTGGTTTCTGGATGATGATGATGACAATGATGAGAGCAAAGATGAACATCTTTATGACATAAAAGTGCTAATACTTTTAGATATAGTCTATATGCTCAGAGTATTTTTGATGACTTATTGTAGTATTTTTTTTTAATGACTGTGACTGAAGATGTTTGAAATCAGTTGCAAGTTTAGTCAGTGATTATGAGATGACCATGTCAGTTTTTGGACTTCAACAAGTCTTTTTGTAAAATAGGAATGTGATAACTTAATTTAATATTATAAGCCCCTTGGGTGCAGAAATTATAACACTTTTGCATTTGTATCGCATTGGCCTATAATAAAACTGGGCACATAGAAAATGCTTCATAAATGATTGTTGGTTCACTGAATAATTCAAAAGGTGCCAGATCAGAGGAAAACTTCAATGTCTATTAACAAGACTAGAGGTGGTTGCTGGGCTGGTTCCTTAGCAGAAATAAGAACATCATTCTGGTCCCCCATTAAGGGACTAATAGCTTAATATGAGTCAGCAGTGTAATAAGCCCATCTAAAAAGCTCATGCAGTTTTGGGTTACATTAAATGGAGCATAGGAAGATGAGGAGGAAATAGTCCTATTATACTGGGCCTTGATTAGACCTCGTATGTAGTATTGTGATAAATTCTGGTCACCTCAGTTTAAGAAGGACATTGATAAATTAGAGCGCATACAGAGGTGGGCAGCCAGCATGGTGAAGAGCCTCAAATCTATGCAATATGAGAACTCGTTAAAGGAACTTGGGATATTCAGCCTAGAGAAGACTAAGGTCAGAGGGACTATTGCTGTCTTTAAACTATGAACATTCTCTCTCTCTCTCTCTCTCTCTCTCTCTGTCTATCTCTCTGTGTGTGTGTGTCTCTCTCTCCCTCTCTCTCTCTCTCTCTCTCTCTCTCTCTCTCTCTCTCTCTCTCTCTCCTTACCTTCAAGACTGTCATATGGATGAGGTATTAGACTTGTTCCATTTGGCCCCAGGGGAAGAAATAGAAGTGATGGATGAGATTTCCAAAGAAGCAAACTTAGGCTTGAAGTCAGGAAAAGCTTCCCAACTATTAAAATTGTATAAAAGTGAAATTAAGCAGCTTGAGAGGTCTTCTTCTCCTTGGAGGTCTTCAGGCAAGGATGAATGAACACTTGTTGAGTGTGTTATTGTGAGGATTCCTTTCAGGTATGAGTTGGACTACACAGCCACTGTTGTCTTTTCCCACTCTCAAATTCTGTGACTCTGTGTTTCTATGAATGCATAATTAACAAAAAAAAATTAACAAAGGTGTCTATTGTGAAGCAGTTTGTGATTCCTTTATGGCAACTTCAGAAGCTTCTTGAGGTAGATGTAGACAGCCGAGTATAGTAGGTTTGGTAAAGGGCTTCACAACAGCAGCTCTGATGTTCAGACCAGGAAAGTGGGGGTAGAGTTCTGTTGGCCTTCTGCCTTTTGGTGTGAGTTATTGGACCCCACTGAAACAGGAAGAAGAAATGAATTTTTCTTCCTTGGGCAAACATTGGGTGTCATCTTCTCAAAATCTGTTTTCTTTGATATTTCATGCCCAGTGATTCATGTCTATCCATTGCTTCCTTTCTTGACATAAACTCTGATACCTTAAGTACGATTTAGGCTTTGCCTCAGTTTCATTGTCTTCTTGTGCCTAGTGTCTGTCTCCTGTGCCTGCTTCTGTCCTGCTAATTGCTTTCTGATGCTGGCTCATGGTTCTGTTTGGCTTTGTAGTTCATGTTCCAGGTTGACAAATACCTTCCTTGTTTGAATTTTTTATATGACATGAGCATGGTCCATTACTCATAGCCAGGGAAGCTGCTAGCTTTAAAAGAAGCCTGAATTTTTCTCCCCTGAGAATCAGAAGGCATATCACCTGGGAAAAGGAGGGCACACAGCTTGGGCCCTTTTGTGCTCCAACAATACTTGTTAATCAAAGATTTTCTGGTATTTGTTCATTCATCTACTTTCTACAAACTATAGGTGGAAATGGTTTCTAGTGAGAACTTGATTTTAGAGCTTAATAAGTCAAACCAGGAAGTCAGCCCTATGTGAAAATATTGGTCATTGACCAATAACCAGCTGACCAAGAGAGAAATAGGTAGCCCTGCCAATAGAAAACACCTTAATTTAGTTTCATACTTAGAGCTGGAACCATGGGTAATAGTTAATTGCCTTTATACTATGATTTAAATGTCACTAGGAAAGTGCCTCAACCATAAATATTTTCCTTCATGTATGACTGAAATTCTACCATTAGTGATTCATTTCTTTGCATTAAGCATTATGTTCTCTTTGATCCTCTTTTAAAATGCATTTTCAGTCATTTTTTTCAGTAATATTCAATTCTTTGTGACCCCATTCAGAGTTTTCTTGGCAAAGATACTAGAGTGGTTTACCACTTACTTCTCCAGCTCATTTTGTAGATGAAGAAATTGAGGCAAACAGGCTTATGTGACTTGCCCAGAATCACTCAGCTAGTGAGGAGTATCTGAAGACAGATTTGAATTCAGAAAGATGAGTTTTCCTAACTCCAAGCCTGGAACTCTATCCACTGCCCCACCTAGCTGCCCCATATTACTGGAAAGGTTAGTGGATTAAGTCCAAAAGGCCTCTAATTTGTATTAGAATGATACTTCTCTCTTTGTGAAAGGAGTAGTTGGGTAACTAGTTGGGTAACCTCTTGGGTAGCTAGAGTCATTGACATTACAATTTTCTTTTCCCACAATCCTGTTGAGTCTTACAAGACCTTGTCTTCCAGAAGCTTACAAACTCAGATACCAAAAGGCAACTTTTAGAAAAATCATTCAGGAATTACAGGAAAAGGATTTAAACATTAAAAATGTCCTTAAAATAAAATGGCCAAGAATGTGTTCATAATTAATCCATACACAGTCCATACCCTAAACAAGTTTTCAGGAGATAAGACTAACAAAAGTACAAGACGATATATTAACATTAACATTAATTAGCATTAGCATTAACATTATAGAAAGGAAATTCAGTTTAATAAACATTATTAAATGCCTACTATTTGCCAGGCACTGTGCTAAGTGTTGGGGAAAATTACATAAAAACAAAATAGTTCTTACTTTCAAGAAACTTACATTTTCCTGGGAGGACATATCATATACCCAAATAAACCTAATATAACATTATATAGGGAGAGAATAATAACAACTAGGAAAATGAGGAATAGAACCAGAGCAGAAGCTAGAATGAAGTGAGAGATTTTAAGACATGATGGTGAGGAGGAAAAAGAATAAAAGGCCTACCTGCGAATTGTTTCCAGCTAAGCTAAAATCATGAGTTATAAATGACATTTAATCTTCATATGTAGATTTCTTATATCTAAGTGTGGTGATACAGATTGATGTTAACCTGGGAAAAAACGTCTCTAGGAATCTGTCCTTGGCTTATACTGTTCAGTATTTTTATTAATCACTTAGATAAAGCAAGGTGGTTTTTTTTTGCACATCAAATTTTTAGATGAAACAAAGTTGGGAGAGATAGCAAGCATGAGACACTCTCCACTCTAGACTAACTGGCCTTCTTGCTATTCTTCATAAGGAGTTCTCTATTTTGCTCTAGGTGCCTCTGCAGTGGCCATCATTCGTGTCTGGAAGGCAGTCCCCATTCACCTCCACCTTGTAGTATTTCACACTTCCTTCAAGACCTAGTTCAAGTGCTATCTTCTACCTGAAATCTGTCCTGATCTCAACTGTTAATGGCTTTCCAAATTACATTGCACATATACATATGCATACACAATATATACCTGCATAGGTACATATATATGATCAAAATAATGATAAAAATCTATTGAGGAACTGCCATGATTTCTTCCACCCTAGAACTGCACAAAAAGACAACTCCCCCAATGCATGTATGCATTTGTATACACACATAAATACACACATTACTTTCCCAATAGAATGTAGCCTCCTTAAAAGTAGGAACTGTTTATTGGTCTTTATACACAGTGCTTGACATAGTAGTCACTTAATAAATGCTTGTTCCTGCTGGTTGCCTTATCTAGTCCTTCTTTGAATAGCTATAGTTCTATGTAATCCTCTTTGAATAGTGTTCACATTTTGTTTTGCTCAATCATTATATAAGGTATACAAGTCTTATGTCCTCACTTGACTTTAAACAACTTGAGGACAGGAAATGTCTTATTCATCTTTGAATCTTTAGCATCCAGCATGAGGGGACAGAGTACATAGTAATGCTTAATTTTTGCTCGATGAATGAATTTATTATTAACAAACATTTATTTTCTACATGATAATTTGACATTCTTGCTATTCTTCACTTATGATGGACCATTTCTAGTCTCTGCCTTTTCATTGGCTCTACGCCCAACCTGAAATGATTTTCTTCCTTACTTCCATAGGCCAGGCCTGACCCTGGCCAATCTAGTATTTCTTATTCAGGATTGGAATGAAATGAGGCACTCATAAGCCATGCAGCAGTTAACAAAAGGAGGTTTACTAGCCATAGCATGGAAGAGATACCCAGTAGAGACATAGCACTGGTTCAGGTACAGGTGACTCTGTTCATCTCCATGTGAAAACTCATCTGGTCAGTAGGTGTGTTGGGTGTAAAGACTGTGAAAGCAGTCAGATATCTGCCAAGTCTGAAGGACACGAACTCTTCATGAGCCGGCTCTTTGTACCTTAGGAAACTGGGGAGTCCTGCCAATGGCCAGAGCCCTAGATCCCTAGGTTAGCCAAATCTGAGGGACTTATCCCTAGCATTTTAGTGAAATGCAAAACAATCATTACAACAACAAAACCAGCCGAACCAATGAGGCAGATATTGCCCATCATTTTCCAGAATCTTTGGCTTCCTTCACGTCTCAGCTCAAATGATACGTTCTGTAGGAGGCTGTTCTCATATCATTAGCTTCTGGTGCCTTCTTTCAGTTTACTTTCTAACTACTCACATGTGCATCTTATATATAATTATTGTCTCCCTCATTAGAATGTAAGTTCCTCCAGGGTAGAGACTCTTTTTACTTTTTTCTTTCTTATCTCTATAGTGTTTGGCATAGTGCCTGAGACACAGTAAGGACCTAATAAATGTTTGTTGGTAGCTTGATTTCTAAGCACTAGGAATACACACACACACACACACACACACACACACACATGTACACACACATACATATATCCATCCATACACACATATCCATACACATACACACAGATATATATGTGTATATATATATATCTGTATATCTGTATATATGTATGTGTATATATGTGTGTGTGTATACACACACACACACACACACACACACACACACACATATATATATATATATATATATATATATATATATATATATATATATACACCCCTTGCTCTCAGTGAGATTCCATTATTTATTCTAGCTTATATTTGAATGAATGAATGAATTCACTCTGTGGTAAGCCAAAGGTCTTACATAGAGCTATTCTGTGTCTATAAGTGGACTGTGTCACATCTTCCCCTCATTTCTTTGGAAAACATTTTTATAGGTTTAAGGGATATGACTCTCCTGTTGGGGTTCTCCTTATTTTGATGCTTCAATGGGATCTAATTAGTGTGGATGTTCCCCACTATGATAAATTCTTGTTGAATGAATTAATAGGTGAACCAGCGCAGAACATAATTCACTTGTCATACCTTGCTGCATAATTCTTGTCCATGCCCTTCCATTTCTGAAGAACTAAAAAATCTGAAACTCCCTTGAGTTAAAGCTCTGTGGCTATTATTTCTTCTTAACTCTATTTGTGGCTGCCATATTTTTATTTGTTTGTTTCGATATTTTGGAATTTTGAACTAGGGCTGACCCTTGAGAGCTTCTGAGAGATGGAAAAAAATTTAAGAATTCCAGTGGCTGAAATGTTTCTAAAGCATTAGCTAATAGAATTAGTTTGAGGGCAATTATAATAACCCCAAGTATTATGCAGTTAAATGCAATTTGCATAATCCCAGAATGCAACATGTTAAAGCTTTCAGAATAAAAATTAGTAATAAGATCAGCACTATTTTTTTTAGATTGCCCCTAAAATTCTTATTGGTGTGGCTTTGTATGAATAGGTCCCCATGAGTAAATTATGATCAAAATTCAAAGCCAACATAAATTAAATGTGTTTTTTTCCTACTTTGGTATACAAGACTTTCCATTAAGCTAGCCCCATATAATATACCTTGGATGTGTTCAAGAAAGCCCTGTAAATTATAGTAAGTATTTAAAATGGTAAGTAGACATTGGAAAAGGCCACATTAGGATTAATGAATGAAGGGCTTGATACTAAAAATGCACTTGTAAATAAATAACATGAAAAGTAAAGATGACACATTGTTGGGTTAGAGTTACAAGTAGAGGATAATAATAAATTAGAGAGTGGCAGCAAATTGCTCACAGAGCTTCAAATTCTGGGTGCGAGTCTTTCTAATTTTTCTCTCTAGGAAAAAAATCCTCTTGGGTTTTATGCATTCTGTGTTATTCGTGGCCTATCTCTTCATCAGCTAGTCTGCTACTGTGGCAGTCTGACTTTCGGATGTGGGCAGTAACTGGGGCTTTAGTCTTGACTAGTCTATTTATGAACATTTAAGAGGGGCTCCTCAAGGCCAATCTAGTTTAAGAGCAGGGGTGCTCTGATAAATGTTTAACAGCCCGCTCTCTGGGGAGAGGGGGAAGTACATGAAGCACACTTTTGAGTTTTTAACTTTTAACACACTAAGTTTTTTTTAACATTTTTCCATCACTTTCTTAAGTCTAGACTATCAATAAAACAATAAATCAAGCCCTGATTTGTAGCATTTGCTAATTACAGCATGTAAATGCTCACACTAAAAATTTAGCAAGTGGTTGCAGTTCATGCCAACCCCAGCACACTTCTGATTGAGACTCAAGAGAACCTACATGTGTCCCCAGTCACATTAAGCCTAGATATATTCTGTTGAAAAGATGAGGATATTACTAGACCTAAGTCATATCTCCATTTCTGCTCCTAACTACCTTTGTGAAGGGTAAGCCATTCTTTTCTGGGCTTCAGTTTCCTTTTCTTTAAAGATGATTCCTCAGGTCCTGTCCAGTTCTGCTAGTCTATGGCTCCATACCCCTCCTGACAAATGCTGGAGTGTCTTTAGTGGAAGCTTCAGCTGATGGGGCACAGGATGGGCAATATTTAGTTCCTAGCACTTATATTAGTTGGAACTCAAAATGAGGTTATGGTGGGAGAGTCCTGGAACCAACCAGGGAATAGTCAAATTTTGCTTTAACTATTGAGTTTCAATGAAAGACTCAGAGAAATAATCTCTAGCTTGGAGAGAGGACAACAGGAAAGTAGTGGGTTTTAGGACTGTCACTTTAAAATATACGTGGTTTTGACACAATACAGCGGGAGCCTCTTGGAACCACATCCCAGGCATATTTTACAGTTACAGCAGGAACTTTAATTAAGGCTCTCCTTCGGCATGTGAACTTAGAGCTTTATAAACTCTTTCTCCCTAAATTATATATACATATGTATAAATATGCATATGTCATATGATGAAAGAGAGATTTCTTTCCAAGTTCTTTCTCCACAAGTTTTCAGAGCTCCAATTATGTGATTGGAATACCTGTTTGATCCCTCAAGTGGGAAAGGAGAGCTCTGTAACTGGGCCTACTAGATAGATTTTCTGGCCAGCCTCACCTGCCCCCATTTGGTAAATGGTAAAAATAAACACAATTATAAAATGTATTGATTATCATAGGATGAGAGACTAGACTTGTGATTTCAATGGTATAGGAACTTCCTAATGAAGAAACTATTAATAAATAAATAAAATAAATTTTCTATAAAAAATAATAAAAATAAAAATAAACTATCAATACAAGTCAGCATTTCTCAGCAATTTCTAGTCTCAGAGAGTTGCTAGGCAGCATTGAGAAGTTAAGTGACTTGCCTAGGATCAAATATCCTGTATGTGCTACAAGTGAGACTTGAACTCAGGTGTTCCTGGCTCCAAGGACAGATCTCCATCCATTACTCCACAACCATCAGATTATTGCAGATAGGATAATATAGGTAGGTGGAAAGTTGCTAATGCTATGTTAACAATCAGTGGTGAGCCTTAAGCTATGGGCCATTTTAATTTCAAGTGTGAAATTATGACATTTGACCTTCCTTAGGCTCAAATCCAGGGACTTCTTTGGCCATTTTACTTCTTCCCTGCTGTGCTGCTTTATGGAGGGATGGCCATACTCTTCTTCTTTCTAACTTCATTTCTGGAATGTTGTGACTCACAGTTCTCATAGACTCCTCTGATCACTTGTCTCTTTAGCTTTCCCATCTCTTTGTCTTTTCTTCATTAACTGCTGACAACATCTTGTGTGAAGATGAAGGTGATACAGGAACTAAAAAGTAGAGCCAGGATTAAAATCCCAATATTTGGATTCCAAGGCTACTGCCTATTCCACCTTGTCCTAGAACACTCATCATCATCATCATCATCATCATCATCATCGATAATTACTCATTTGGGTAACTAATCCAATCACATAGCTTCATTCTGGGTGACATTTAAAAAAATTGTAAAATGAAAAATTGGATTAAATTATCTCTAAGTTTCCCTCCAGTCCTAAATCTATAAAAACATAGATCTGAGAACCTAGCCTGCAGATAAATCCCAGATCTTCATTTCTGGAAATGATCTCCTACCATTCTTCAGTCCTAGCTTTATGGAGAGGCATTTTTATTGCATCCCCTTTTACTATATATAACTTAGAAGATCATAGCATAACCTTCCTACCTCTACAAACACGTCTGCTCCCCTTCCCTTTTCTTCTAATCTAAGCAAGGGATGGTCCTCATGGGTCCTAGAACCAAGTATAGCCCTTCAGAGCTCTTGGTGTTGTCTTTGAAATAAGTCAAAGAACAAAGAATGTCATTACAACTATGCTGATCCTGTGAATGAAAGTAATATCTTCTTTGTAAAACCAAAACCTATATCATAATACATATACACATACAGTATATATGTATATATATATATATATATACTGGCAAATGTTTGACAACTGGCTCTCCAGAGGGAAAACTGCAGGACACACTTTTAAGTTTAATCTGTATCATTAATACTTTCTCCTTCACTTTCTTAAGTCTAAGCAATCAACAAAACAATAAATTAAGTCTTGTTTTATAATGTTTGTCAACTTCCAAGGTGCAAATGCTCACACTGTTAATTTACCTGTTGACTCTTGCAATCCAGTATGAACAGGCTCCAGCTCACTCCTGCCTTGTAATGGCATTCTAATGATAAACAGAGAAAAACACTGAAGTATTCACATTTTGTTGCCCTTTGTTATTGTCACATTGGTGAATTCTATATTCTGTTGTAGGTCAGGTGAACCATGTGCATTGTAATGTTGATTACGATTATCTTTTCCCACTGATCAGGGGAAAATGCAATGGGATATACTGGACTGAGCACGAGACTAGGAATCAGAAGAACTAGGTTCAGATCCTGATGCTGACACAAATTGGCCATGGTCACATGTCCGTAGTTACATATACCCATATTTGCACTTTTCAGCTTAAATTAACAAAACGGTCCTTGATCTCCTTGGGACTGAGGTGCTAAACATATATTGTTTTTTCCATTTAGGATACCTCTGTGCTGAATTATTGGGAAGGATATGCTAAGCATTTCCCTTAACCTTCCATGCCATATTTATCTTTTCCTTGTTGGATAAGTCACCTTATCTTATTCAGCCTCAGTATTCTCATCTGCAAAATGGAAATGGTACCCCTTATGCATCTGCTTTTATATTTCAAAAACTGTAAAATACTATATAAATGTGAGCAGGTAGTGAGTGGTCTTACATGTGTTATCTCGGAGGATTCATAGTGTTGGTCATTATATAGTTGGGGGAAGTCACGGAGTACTGAAGCTTGTAATTACATACATCTCAAAGTACTGAAAGAAGAGACAAATGTGAGCCAGTGTCAGGGATTTTTAAGATTGTGGCAAATGGGGAAAAGAGACAAAACACTGGAGGAGGGCAATTGTCCCAATTTTCAAAAAAAGAGAGTGAAGTTTAGAAACTCTAGATGAGCGAGCTTGACAATATTTGACAATATTCCAGTTTAGATCATTAAAGAACATCTAGAAAAGAAAGCAATAATTACTAAGAATTAGCATTTCTTCAACAAGAAAAACAAGTGATGCTAGAATAACCTCATTTCTTTTTTTGAAAGTATTGCTAGGTAAACAGATCAGGGGAAAGTTAAAGACAAAGTTTACCTAGATTTCAAGAAAATATTTAGCAACTACAGTGTTATTCTTGTGGATAAGATGGAAGGGTGTGAGCTAAATGATCATACATTTAGATGGATTTAGGATTGGTTGACTACCTGGACCCAAAGAACATTCATTAATGAATGGTATGATGTCAATTTCCAGAGGGATCTCTACTGGCGTGCTCCAGGGATCCGTTCTGGGTCTTCTATTATTTAGCATTTTGATTAATGACTTTGATGATGGCATTAATAAAGGTAATCTTTTTTTTTAAGTCCTTCTGGGCTGTTAGGAGCATTGGGTTTGGGGTAGGGGATTGTGACATTTGTAATATCAACAAGGAAATCCCCAAATTACATACAGTTCCCAAATTAGGCCTCCCTAGGGAATCATAGAAACAAACAACAGCTAGTTGTTGGTGATCTCCTTAATAATTTGAACAGGGATGAATGTCCATAATCCTCGTGAGAGACATCGAGTCTTTAAGCACAACTGCATTGCATTTGTTTGCTCCTGTCCATTGATTTCTGTGAGCCTGGCTACTGATCCACATGTGTACCCTTTTGTGTATGCAGGCCTGTCCATAAAAGTTCAACTCAGTCTCCTTTGCCCTTCACAATTAAATAAATGTCCATAGTTACATAGACCCATGTTTGCCAATTTGCAGTTTAAGTTAACAAAATGGTCTCTGATCCCTTTGGGACCGAGGTGCTAAACATATTTTTCCATTTAAGCAGGTATTTGTGCTGAATTATTAGGAAGGATGTGCTAAACATTTCTTTCACCTTCCACATCACCTTCATTTTGTCCCCAATTGAACTAGGCTCTTATCTGTCTCATCTGGGAACTGGGTAAAATAAGCAACTGGGCAAGGGGAAAATGAAATTCAGGGTTGAGCATCATCAGCTTATTGATGGCATCGCATCCCCTAGCGTCCCATTATCCCTCAGAGCAACCTTGCTTACATGTTAAATAGGAGAAGTGGTTATCCTGGGGGGTAATGTATGATCCCCGGGGGCTTTCTCAAGAAAATAATTGACCTTATATGGGCATCAGCCAGCTCTCCAGGGGAAGTGTGTCTTATTCACTTTCCTGGCCCCAGGGTTGGGACGCAAATGAAAGCCTGGGGGAAAAAAGTGTGTCTTGGTTACCCAGTCAGCAATAAAACACTTTCCATCAATTCTGTAGTGCAAAAATGAATGTGTGGGGCTTGTCTGTTGTTTTGGAGAATCTCCCTTGCAGGGATGGGAGAGAAGCATGGTGATAATGAATTTGAAGCCTACAATTCTATACCAGGAAGGATTAATCAGCTTCTCTCTATGCTATGTATGAAGACTTAATTCCTCATCCTCATCAATTCATATTAAAAATATGGGTCATATTGCAGGCAAAGTGGGAAGGGGAATTTGGCTCTTGCTATGTAAACCCCTCACCACTTTCAGTGGAAAAGACATTCGCGGGTCACACTGAGAGGAGGTCAGTCATATTCCCTTCCTCTAGAAAAGTAGAAGACTCATTTCAGTAACATCTATATAATAACTTCTGCTGCTCATATCCACAGATATTACAATCCTTGTGACATTGATAGAGTTATAAACCAGGGCCATTTTAGAGATGATTACAGGTTCTTTCAAATACTTTTGTTAGTCACAACTACTATCAGAGCTCTAGAGTTGGAAGGTACGGTAGGGGCCATTCAGTCTAACACCTTCATTCTAGAAATAAAGAAACTGAGGCCCAGAGAAGTTAAGTGACTTGACCCAGGTCATATAGGTAGTAAACATCAGAGGCAGGGTTTGAGCCTGGGTCCTCTGACTCAGGAGCCAGTGTTATTTCAGCTCTATTCCAGTGTCTTCAATTACTGTCGTCATTGTTCAGCCATTTCAGTTAAGCCTGACTCTTCATGACATCATTTGGGATTTTCTTGGCAAAGATACTGGAGTGGTTTGTCACTTCCTTCTCCAGCTCATTTTATAGATGAAGAAACTGAGGCAAATAGGGTTAAGTGATTTACCCAGGATTACACAGCAGATAGAGTTAAGCGATTTACTCAGGATTACACCAGTAGGTGTCTGAGATGAGACTTAAACTCATGAAGTTGATGAGTCTTCCTGATTCTAGGCCCAGCACTCTAGCCACTGTGCCACCTAGTTCCCCTCCAATTACTGTATGTCCATCTATTTGTTTGTTGAGCCTGTCTTCGGTGAAACCCATAGGTTTGTCTTCAAAAGAAGTTAGCCAATGCCCCGTTCTGTGACTTCTTAATAAATCAACCTTTAAGGAATCTCCAGGTAGGATGTGTCAAGGAATGATTAGGTAAAGGCTGAAATTCAGTAGTTTGGTAAGAGAGAGCAGCTCAAGTTGAGAAGGTCTTGCGCTTTCGGAGTGGGGAGACCTCTTGGGTACATAGAAGAGAAATAACATTTACGTAATTTTGTTGATAAGACACTTTCCACATCACCGTTAGTTAAGCATAATAAAAATAATAGTTGACATTTCTGTAGCACTTTAACATTATAAAGCACTGCATATACATTATCTTATTTGAACCTCACAATATCCCCATGAGGTTGTTAGCATAGTTACTATTATCATATTCATTCACTATAGGTATTATTATCATACTCATTTTCCAGAAAAGGAAATTGACTTACCCTTGTTCCAACAGCCGAATTTAAGAGTTGAGATTTGATTTTAGGTCCTCTTGGTTCCAAGTCTAGCACTTTATCCACAGCACCATGCTGTCCTCCATCAATTATGTATAGTGATTATTAGGAGCAGCAGCATGGTGTAGTGGATAAAAATATGGCCTTGAAACCAGTAAGACCCATGTTCAACTTTTGTTATTGTTTCAGTTGTTTTCAGTCGTGTCCAGCTCTTTGTGACTCCATTTGGGATTTTCTTGGCAAAGATTCTGGAGTGATTTGCTATTTCCTTCTCCGGCTCATTTTACACATGAGGAAACTGAGGCAAACAGGGTAAAGTGACTTGTCCGGGGTAACATAGCTAGTAAGTGAGGCCGGATTTGATCCCAGGTCTTCCAGGTCCAGCATTCTATTGACTAGCTGCCCATGTTCAAGTCTGACCTATAATAAATACTGGTCATATGATCCTGGGCAAATCATTTAATTATTCTTTGCTCCCAGCAATTCTCCAAGACTGTAAGTTGCAGGGAAGGTGCTGCTTGCATTGATAGAGGAAGTTTCTTTATTGGGAGTTCTCTATACCAAAGAATGCATAGATCTAGTCCCTATCTAGTCCCTATATCATTTTAGAGATGAGGAAACTCAAGCTCACAGAAATCAAATGACTCATCCAAGGTGAGAGCTGGGATAGGAATTGAGGTCCAGTGCTCTTTCACCACAGCCTGACACTCTTCACATGTGGTATAGTATGCTAGAAGGAGTTTTGCATTTGTCATCAGATGTCACTTTCGGCAGGTCCTTCTGTCTCCACACCTATCAGGTCCTTCCAGTTCCAAATTGATAATCTTTTTTTCC
Source organism: Trichosurus vulpecula (assembly GCF_011100635.1). Taxonomy (NCBI): domain Eukaryota; kingdom Metazoa; phylum Chordata; class Mammalia; order Diprotodontia; family Phalangeridae; genus Trichosurus; species Trichosurus vulpecula. The sequence goes on along the minus strand of NC_050573.1, from coordinate 203,717,115 downwards.
TAGGCTCCTTGAAACGTATTTTAGTTTTTTATATTATCAGTTGTTCTTATTTCTAGTTGTGATCTCATCCTTTATGTCTTCATGACTGTTGCTTCAAGCTCGGCAAAATAATACTCTTTCTCCTTTCTTGGGCTTCCAACAGTATGAGGCAGATAGTTCAGAAAGTAACTCAAGTTGCCACCATAAATCTGAAGTGATTTTAGAAAGATATACAATACTCCTAAATGATGACATATTTCTCAAAGATCAGTAAAATATTTCCGAGTGATATATAGTTGGGGCAATTGTGTCTCTGCTGTAAACCTGTGGGAACACACTGAGCAGACAGAGCATTTTATGAGTATTATTGGTCATAGCTTTTGTTTTTAATCTGCCAGATATGCAACGAAAGAGGCAGATCACACAGAAAATTGGTCTTCTCTGTACCAATGTCTAGTTGAAAATGGCTTGGGGTATTTTGATTTGCTATTGTAACAAAAGGGGGAGGCAGGGAGAAATGGATGACAGCATTTGAAAATGGTTCTAGCATTTTAAAAGCAATTATGGGGGGTAGATTTATGCATAAAGCCTGTTCTGTACATTAAGTAAATTTGTGGTTTTAATCACTGGGAGAAAAAAAAAACTCCCAACAACATCTAGCTACAAAATACCCAAAGTCGCAGGCCATTTGTGTTAATCCCCTGAGAACACTCATTTGTGTGTATTGGTTGGGGGAGGAGGAAGAAAGTTGGGAAGGGGTGGCAGAGGAGTGTTGCAAGTAGTTTAAAAAAATGGTCAGTGACGTTTAAGCACAATTATGATCTATGCATCAGGAAATTCAATTAAAGTTATATAAAATTGTAAATTTACCTGGCTGCCCGGGTAAAGGAAAGAGAAGATGGGGTAGGGACGACTTCATAGCTTATGGTGATGGGGATGAAAAGGCAAGAATGCTTTCTCCACTCCAATGGAAACTAATGGGGCATGCATTCCTCATTCTCAGTCTATTTGAAACTGGAACAGGGGAATCACATCTGGCAAAACTACTTTGAGTCATGTTAAAGCACTTAGAGCATCATCTGGACTTTGGGAAACAGCATTTTAAAAATAAGGAACATTGTACCTCGCATCAGCATTGCTGAAAGGTTCTGATAAGTTGCAGAGGGCTTGCAGGCTTAAGGGCCTAGTTGTAAAACCAGGTTTTCATGGAATGGGCCAGGATTTTAGGTGAGGGAGCTGACTGTTTCTGCAATTCTATAACCAGCTTTCCCCCCTTAAGTGGTGGCCACTGAGAAGACAAAGGTCACCTTGTGAAAAGGATCTTTTGGGAAGCAGAGAAGATGTTGAGGGGTTTGAACCAAACCACATCAAACAACAGGGGAAAATTGCCTTCACTGAAAACCTCATAGGCAGATGGTTCCTATATGGATAAAAGCTAGCATACAACCTGAACTTGCCCATACCATTTGGCACATTCTTTAACTTTATGAACCAATGAGATGGTAATCACACCTCTGTGCCCCTCAGTGGTACAAACCTTAACAGTATAGAACAAAGACTGCCCTTGCTAACTCTGATGAAGCATTTTGTGATATAAACTCCTAAAACATCAGATATGTTGCATAGGAATGTATGAATATCTTTATTTAAGACAAACTGGTACAGGACATTTCTTCTTGGACTGAAATCTCTTGTGAGACAGACAGCATGAATGTATTACTTAATCATAGTATCTTATAGCCATTATACCTTCATTTGTTCATTCACTATTGAACACCTATGTACAAGGCTATTATGTTAGGAGCTGGAATACAGACAAAAAACAAAACAAAACAAAACAAAGAACATGTCCTGCCCTCAAGCAGTTTGTACTTAATTTGAGGGCAAGGGAGACACACAATGTGTACACAGATAAGTAAATCAAAATATATACAAAGTAATATCACAAGGGAATGTGTTAACAAATAAATGGGTGAAGATACTTTATAGATTGCATTGCTCGGCTCACAGATTGCATTTTATGGAAGTCTTTCTGATCTCTTTAGTTAGTACCTTTCCCTCCTCAAATTTTTGTGTATGTCCTTAACTATTTGTGATAAAGAAAAAATATCTCCCACATAGAATGTAAACTCACAGAGGGCAGGGTTTTCTTTTTTTTTTCTTTTGTTTTTATATCCTCAGTGCCTGTAGCACAATGCCTTGTACATAGGAAATACTTAATTCATGTTTGTTGGATTGGACTGGATGGCTCAGTGATCATGGGAAGATGACCTTTAATGTCCTAGTTCAGGGCTGTCCAAAATATGGCCCGCAGTGCAATTTTATGCGGCCTGCCTGTGGGTTTTAATTTTCATGAGTGAAAAAATAAAATAATAAATTGCATGGAATGTGTATTAGATTTTTTAATTCTATCACTAATAAATAATCTCATTGATGGTAATTTTCTTTGGTGTTTTTAAGCAGTATTACGGACAGAACATATCTCATGGAATTTTCAGTCAATCTCTGGGATGCATTCCATCTGTAAGATGCAGACTAGTCAATATGCACCTACCTTTATACTGTTGTGTTGTCGCTTTGTTGTTTTGTGTTTGCTTTCATGCTTCGAATTTTTGCCTGTCCTATTGATGACGTGCATTCTCCCACTGTATTTTTCATTCTGGGTGTGGCCCTCGAATAATTATTTTATTTTAATGTGGCCCTAAGATAACCTAAGGTTGGACAGCCCTGTCCTAGTTCACTAAAATCATTCAAAGGCATGAGTGAGAGTAAAAACATCTTGCGTGAAAAAAATAGCCAGCAACAGGTTTTGTTATTTTTTTGTGGGGGCCTACTTATGCTTGTAAACTCTTCTACACTTTCCATTTGCATAGTAGTTGTTCATCATTTAGATGCCCAAAGAACTTGCAAAGCATGGAGCCCATGGGGCAGCTTTTCAATTGTTAAATGCATATTTGCCCATGGTTTCATTTCACTTAGTCCCAGTTTGAGGTAGTTGTCATTTGGAAATTTTTTTTTTTTGCCAGGAAAAATGGGAAGACAATCTGAAGATGGACTCATACAACATGCAGTTTTAGAAGTTCACGTGTAAGTTCATCTTGGTTTATTAAAGAGAATTTTCACTTGCCTAAGTGGATCCCAAAACATCAAACAGCATAATTTCTTGGAGGCCCTAGGTAAGTTTGTGGGCCAGGATTCATCAGCACAGCTGCTTCCTATTTGAGAGGTGTGAAAGAGAAGAGAGGGTTAAAAGACATACAATCTAGTGAACCAGAGAATTAGCTCTTACTGTAGAAATGAATAAATGTAGACTTATGTGTGGTTCCCAGGAAAATAAAACCCACATACACATCAAAGGTTCCAAGAAGTTTGCTTCCACTTTAGCAGTGCAGCTCACAGGTTTTCTGAATATCCGTTCAGCTGTTTCAAATGCTGGTTATAAAGAGTCCCCAGTGTCCTATATTGCACCCGTGATTATAAAAATATTTAAAGCCACAGAAAAAATATATGGCTGTGCAGACACATATATTGATTTATTGTATACCATGGTTTGATACACATTGGAAGGCAAGGTTTTAGGCTGACAAGAGCATCATAGGCTCAGGCTCCAATCCATATATTATAGTGCCAGCTTCGGAAAAGTAGCAGGGCCTAATATAAGGCCATAATATAGGGTTTCTGAAAACTCCCCTACATAAGCAGCAGACAACATAAAAAGTTGCATTACTATTTATGTGACATGGAGTCATATCAGTAGTGATGTGACCACATAAATAGTAATGTGACTTTTTTGGAATATGGAAATTAAAGAAAAATGTTTCAAACAGAAACCATATATTATGAAAAATAACAAATCTTCCGGAAATGTTGGAGAAACAAGAGATGGAATGGGGGAAGGGAGAAAACCCTGGGACTACATGGGGAGGATCTTTACATTTTCTTTTTCTGCTCTAAATTTTAATTTCTAAAGCATATGATGAAATGAATGTAACTTTCCTTTTCCCTTTCTTTGCAACTTTATAGATTATAAAATCATTAGGAAGAGAGTGTATCACTTATTCTTAAATGTCTTATATGATCTCAGTACTAATATTAAAGCATTATAAAATGTAAATGTGTGTGCATTATAAACAGGCTTCTCTGTGTTTTTGCTCTCTGCATCTTTCTGCACAATCTCTGACACCTAGAGTAATAAACTGGAGGCCCCTCTATAGCATAATAATTATGATAGCATGGGCCTGTGTTAGACCCATCATATCAGACAAAAGTGTTCTAGAACTTCTCTCTTCAAGATATATACATACAGACACACACGTACATAATATGTCCATATACATAGATATGTATATCTGCATATTTGTGCATGTGTATGGGGGTGAGGTCCAAGTTCAAAGTAAAAGGAACTGGGGGTGTCTCAAATTGAAAATAGATATAACCCAATGTCTCCTGAATCTTTTTCCATGAAGCCGTATGGTGAATCCTATCGCTCCTTTCAAATAGAATTTATCCTTGTGGAAATGGATTCCAGAGACTTCTTCAGGTAGACAGCATGCCTAGAAAGGTTTTATTGTCAAAGTTTCACTTAGCCTCTCTTAGCTATAACACCAAGTCTACTTCTAGACATACAAATAGCCAATAAATTTTTGGGAAGTGAAAGAAGTCTGCTGCTATGGATGACAATACATAATGCTATAAGGTAAATATAATTTTAAAATTAAGTAGTTATAGGATTGTGTGGACAACTAGTCACCCCTTTCTGGGTCCTAGTTTCTTCCACTCTAAAATGCTTTGAAGAGTGACCAAAATTCAAGAAGAATAGCACCGTGCTAACAAAAGGGTCTTAAACCTCCTCTCTCAAGCTTTATTAAGTTATTTTAAGTGAGAGTGAGTAGGAAGAACTGACATAGAAACCTCTGTTTCCTGTTTCAAAAATCACTATACTATACTATGCTATAAAATATTGCAAAGCATCTAATATGGTGACTAAGAGGAATTTTATAAATATTAGCAAAATATGGCAATACTTTTAAAGGCAGTGTGGTGATGTGGATAGAAGGCTAGCCTTATAGTCAGGAAAACTTGCATAATGTACTTTGTAGGGGCTAGGTGTTTGGGGATGTTTAGATGTTTGTTAGGAGCATGCCTGTTTTCTGTTTTCAAAAGAAGAAACCTAAGCTATATACAATTATATGGAAAAATGCATTTTTGCTATTTATTGTTGCTGTTCAGTCATTCAGCCATGTCTGACTCTTTGTGGCCCTATGGACCTTACTGTCCATGGCATTTTCTTGGCAAGGACACTGGAATGATTTGCCATTTCTTCAGCAGATTAAGGCAAATAGAGGTTTAGTGACTTACTCAAGGTCACATAGTTGGTGAGTGTCTGAACTCAGATCTTCCTGACTCTAGGCTCAGCAGTCTATCCACTGAGCTCTCTAGCTGCCTTATACTGATATTAGAGGAATACCAATTAATGCAACTTTTAGGTTTTATCTCATACCTGTTAGAGTGACAAAGATGACAAAAGAGGAAAATGACAAATATTGCAAGGGCTGTGGGAAAATGGGCTCAGTAATGTACTATTGTTGGGGTATGAACTGGCCAAATGATTTGAGGAAATAATTTGGAACTATGCTCAGAAAATGACCCTTTAATTTGGCTTTACTACTATTAGGCCTATATATGAAAGAAATCAGAGAGAAAAAAGATCTTTAAGTATAAAAAATATTTAGAGCAACTCTTTCCCTGGTAGCCCCAAAGTGAAAATGAATTGGGTGTCCTCCTATTGGGGACTGACTAAATGACTTGTGGTGTATGAATGTAATGGAATATCATTTTGCCAGAAGAATAATGATGGACAATTTCAGAGGAAACCAGGAAAATCTTTCTGAACTTATGCAGAGTAAAGTGAGAAAAACTAGGAGAGTAATTTATACATTATAATGATATTATAGACAAAACCAACTTAGAAAGACTTTGGAATTCTGATCTACACAATGATAAACCTCAATCCAAAAGGATGTACATGAGATATGCCACTTTACCACCTGACAGAGGTGATGAATTTGAGATACAGAAAGATATACATTTTCAGACGTGGTTAATACAGGAATTTGTTTTCCAGACTATATAGATATATCTTGAGGAATTTGTTTAAAATTCACTCAGTGGAGAAGGGAGCAGTGGCAGAAACAGATTCATAAAAAATGCTTAAAGAAAACCAATTAAAATGAACAAAGTAAAATTATAATTAAAAAGGAAATACCTGTTTTGTTGAAAACAACTTTTAAAAAAAGTTTCAAGGGATTGCTCCTTTAGTCGAAGTGAAGATTATAATTTATTTTGAAAAATGTTTCTGTTGCAGTAATTCACAACTAACTTGTTGAAGATTATGGAGAAAATAATTTGAGTTTGCAAAGTTCATCAAAGTGGTGTATAAAGTTTTGGGAAGGAAGGCAGTTCACAAGTGATAAAACTTCGTGAACTGTATGACAGCCACTTTAAATTGTCACAGCTATAGCTATGCAATGGTACTTCTAGATATGTCTAATAAGTGTTTTTCTACCAAGAAAATTATTGTTTCACTCACATAAGCTCCTTGAGTTCAGGGGCTATTTTCCATTTTTTTCCCTTTGTATTCCCAGCACCTGCCTGCATGCCTTATACATAGTAGGTGTCATAAGAAGTCCATGTTCAAAATATTATTGATATTTAAAACAGGAGGATCTTGGGAGGCTAATGCTGAATTGAATTGAAATCTATACTGCACAAGTAATTAGTCAAGGCACATTTTGAGCAATCATTTTGAGCAACTAATCAAAAGTAAAGTCAGTCAATATTTTTTACACAAATAACAATGACCAAATTCCTTATCTGGCATTTATTATTTTAAAGCAAAACAATCCTCTATTTGTCTTAAAGATGATCTGTCTGAACTAAATCCACCAAGACAAGACAATAAATGATACTGTGTTTGATTTTTCACAAGTATGTTTGAATTCCACATGGCTTGCCTTTGACAGCAGGATTCAGGCTCAGGTTACACTCATGTGCAGTCACGTAATTAACACAGCTGTTTTGGGCAGCATGTTGTAGCAGAAAGAAGCTCTGGGCTAGAAAATCAAGAGACTTGAATTTTAGTTCTGTCACTCACTAGCCATGTGACCTCAAGCAAATCACTTAACTTCTGAGTCTCAGTTTCCTCAATAGTGAAACGAGCTTAATCCTATTTGGCTTATCTTCATTTTAGAGATATGAAGACCAAATGCAACAATTCATGCGATTCCTCTTGACAAAATTTGGCATGGCCGCATAAATGTAAGGTGTTACCATTGAACCACAAATCTGTAATTGAACAAATATAAAGACATTTTTTTCCTGCTCCTATTTCATTCATTAAGGAAATTTATCATTATCCTAAAATGAAACAAACAAGCAGAAGACTTGGGTTCTCTGAACTTTTTAAAAAAAGTATTTTAATAACTTTATTTTCAATAGAATTGATTCTCTTTGTAATCCTTTGCATTTTATTTTATACATTTAAACATTATTCTAAAAAGGGGTTCATAGGCTTCCCCAGGCTGCCAAAGAAGTCCATGACAGAACAAAGATTAAAAACCCCTGCTATATAACAACTATCAATATGGTATATTAATTTGGCTAATGGTGATTGATTATAACATCTGTAGGACAGTAGAAATATATTCTTTACATATTCATTCTCTCTATAATAGATGGGTTAAAACCAGAACAAAAATCAAACCTCGTCAATAGCTTTACCTGATCAATGATTGATATTTCCTTCTGGGGTCAATGGTCAATAGCAGGTAATTAATATCTGTCCCACTTCCTCCCTTTTAGATATAGAATCCTATTTTTGCTCCTTACTTTAGATTCTAGATTTGGCTACATTTGTGGCTAGGAATTTTAAAATATTTTTTTCCATCCCTTCTACAAAATGTCATCCGCCGTAGGAAAATAGTGCAAGGCATTTAGACGGTTTAGGAATAAGAATGGGAGAGCAAGATTCTTTTTTGTTTCTGATTTACTGAGAGTGATTATGTTTCTTTGTATGGTTTTATGTGTTTCTTTAGGATGGAAAGTGGTTGGCTAAAACAGACCTACTTTAAAATGCTTCAAAATTTCTCAAGACCTTGAAAAACTTTATAAATTTGAGAAATCTGAGAAACTCCATCTGATGCTAAACAAAATGGATACAAACCTGACTGACTAAAGCAGAAACTTGGCAGAAGGTAGTTTGTCTGGGAAGCAGAAAAACAGGTTAAAGAAAGAGATGGCAGACCTTGTTAGGGCATAAAAGGAAAAGCAAGTGATGGTATTCTACGGTGATGTAGAAACTTAAAGATTTCTTTTTAAAACAAATAATGCTGGCAGCTTACATTTACATGGTGTCTTAAGCTTTACAAAACCATGAACTGATAATGACCCTATGAGGCAGGTACTGCAAGTATAATAATCTCCATTTTACTCCATGCAGAAACAGATTTAGAGGAGTTATGTACCTTGCATGGTCACAGAGCTCAAAAGCTCTGAACCTGTATTCCAATCCAAGTATGTTTTGACTTTAAATAAAATGTTCTTCCTACTAAAACACATGGCCTCATAAAATGGCCTTTTAAAAGAAAGGCAAGGTAGAAACATAAAAAGAGAAAAGGAAATGAGTGAAAGAGACTTCCCCCTCTCTTACTTTTCTTCTGTCAAGACCAAAATTATTTTTTAAGGTTGAAATGCTTTTTTATAAATATTTAATTTTTTTATCCTTGGCAAAGTAAGCTATGTTTTTCAATTTTTTTAATCCAAATATTACATCTGACCAGGTGTCTTGAATTTTTTCCCCTCCATTCATTTTTGAGTGGGGTATGATAATAGAAAGACATTCGAACTTTTTGAGCTGCTCCCAAGTATTTTAGAATTTAAAATGTAGTAAGATTCTCTTGCCTCTTCAAGGAACATTTGAAATTGTATCAAGCATGATAAATGGGATGAAAACTGTGCAGAGGGAAAGGCTTGCTTGTTTCTTAGCCAAGTAGAAACTTAATCGTTTATTATTTAGTAGCCCCATCCTCTTCAGTTCCCCCCTTTATTATACCCCAAGACTCTCTAGAATCCTTATTTGGCCAACCTCAATGTATCCTAGAAGAATGACATCTGCAGCTGTTACATAGGCTGAGAAACCCTGTTGCACTGGGTGGAGAAAAGAAGGGGTTATAGGAGCATCTTGCTTACCAAAGGAACAAGATGGAGACATGCATATTGTACATCTTTACCAGGAATTTCGGGCACAGTGATGTTACATTTTGACTTAGTGCTAAGTGTCCTTTTTTTTCTTTTGGGGGCAACATGTAAAATTTTTATTTACATCCCCCCCCAAGTGCAAACATAAGGTGGAGCTTACAGGATCTTTGGATCAAGTATTTATAGCTGGAAGGGACCTATGAGGTAATTTTGCAGATGAGGAAATTCAGTGGCCAACTAGGGTCACATAGGTGTCAAAGACAAGATGGCAACCTAGGTCTTCTGATTTCATTGTAATTTTAGGTTTGATGCTATTGGAAATTAAAGATCAGTAAAAATACCCTTGAAAAGCAGCATGATAAGAGATAAAGCCAGAGAGAGAGTGAGAGAGAGAAAGAGAGAGATGGAGAGATAGAGAAAAAGAGAGAGAGAGAGAGAGAGAGAGAGAGAGAGAGACAGAGCCAGAGAGAGACAGAGACAGACAGAGAGCTTCAAAGTCAGGAAGGCTTTTGAAAAGTCCCAGCTCTGACACATCCTGCTTGGGTCACCTTAGGCAAGTCATTAACCTCTTACAACTCCAAGCATCTATCTAAGATTACCAGTTGGTTGCAGGGAAAGTTAAGATTTATATTGGTAGAAATTCCTCACACAAAGTTTCCTACATCATTGAAATTAAGGGTCTGGTCAAAATAACAACAAAGTTGGCCTAAAAACTAATGTGTCACAGAATTGTAGGTAAACCAGACCAATCTCCAAAAAATTACATGGAGTTCGATTTTCTGCTTGAATTCTACACCTTTGTGATATGTGTCCTTGCCAGCCACTATTGTGAAATTTTCAGGTTTGTGTCAATTTCAAAGCATTGGTGGGCCTGGTGCCTGCTTTGATCCATGGGAATGCTGGATGAGATGATGGTGGAAGAAATCAAAAGCTCCTCCAAGTCCTCTTACTTCCAAAGGAGATAGCGGAAAAGGCTACTTTTTAATTTCCGGAGAAGTGTTAACCTAATTATTAGAAAATTCTCAAGGCCTTATTTTCAAAGAAGAGCAGAAGAGTCATGAGCCTTTGAAAACCCACATCCCATACGACTTGCGCTTTTCAGTCACAATGGTTTTGTGGAGGGATTAGACAAAAGGTGCCCACAAAAGGACTTTTAAAGTCAGCCTGCTGTTTAGCCACTCTCTATGAACTGTCTCGTTTTAGTCATTACTGCTCACTTAGCAACACTCAAGAAACGAGGGCAGAAAGTTTCCTTTTGAGCCCACAAAAGAAAACAATCTTTTTCCCAGGCAGGTGATGCAATTATTGAATCATTTTTCCTCTTGCATTAGCCAATAAATAAATAAATAAAGGCCCCCATAATGCTGCTTCCCACAGTTCATTTCTGCATTTCATTCATTTCCTGAGCCTTGGGAGTGCCTCCTACAACACACTGGGTGGCTGCGAGGCTGGAGAGTGGCGGGGCCGGGCAGTCCACATCTGTTAAGGAGCTGCATCCCAGCTGTGTGAGACAAGTGAGTGCAAACTGCCAGCCCTGTCCGCGGGCCCACGGGTCAATTCATCAACAGCAGAGCTACTGCTGAGAGGAATTTCTCTCAGGCAGGATGAACCTCTAGTGACTCTTTTCCTGGGTCTAGACATCCCCCTCCCACACACGCACACGCACACACACACACACACACACATATACACACACACAGAGCTATCAGTCAACTTATGGTTGAACTCTATTTCACCTTATGACCTTTAATTCAACCCAGACAAACATTAGAGTGTGAACTAGGCCTCTGTGGGGCCAAGAGGCCTTTTCACCCACCTTTAGCTTCCTTTCTAGCCTGACATCAAATGCATACATACACTCACACACAATTTAAGCCCTCCTGCTGCCACGTGTAATGACTTATAAGTTCAGCTACTGGGCAGCGAGACAACTTCAGGGTTAAAAAAAAAGTCCTTCAGCCATTCAAATAATTTGCTTCCTATGTTAGCAGTAGGCTTTCCAGTAGTAGTTGTAGTAGCAGGTAGTAGTAGTAGTGGTAGGGATGGTGGTAGTGATAGTAGTAGTAGTGGGAATGGTAACAGTAATTGTGGTGATAGTAGTAGTAGTAGTAATAGTAAAATTACTTTTTTTAGTAGTAATTAGTAGTAATAATAATATTAGTAGTAGTAATAATAGAAGTTGTTATCTAAGTGTACCTTCCTGAAAAAGAGTAGAAGTCTGCTAGTTGCCTCTGACTCCTTGTGACCACGTGGGGCATACCACACCAATTCTATCCCACAGGGTTTCCTTGGCAAAGATACTGGAGCGGTTTGCCATTTCCTCCTCCAGGGGATGAAGACAAATGAGGTTAAATGACTTGCCCAGGATCACAGCTAGTAAGTGTCTGAAGCTGGATGTGAACTCAGGTTTTCCTGACTCCTGACCCAGTGTTTTATCCGCTGAGCCAGCTAGCTGCCTTAGGTAAGTCTACTAGACAGGCAGTCAGATCCTCAAGACAAATTGATAAATCAACCACAGAAAGTTCATATCCACCTGTCTGCTCTTCCCAAAATGTATACTTACAAATTCTTCTAAAGAACTTTCTAGGAATTGAACCTGGTCCGTCTATTCTCAAAAATTGTTCCTTGAAAGTGAAAATAACTGAAGAAAATGGAAAAACAGAAGATGTGTGGCAATGACAAGAGGCCCTTTCTATTAACCCTTCTTTGGATGGAAGCCTGGTCACTTTAGTGGCTCTGGAAATTGCAGGATTTGGCTGTCGAAGCTGCCTAATCTTGGAATTTGAATAACGTGGTAGTGAGAGACTGATCTGTCTTGTTACATAAAAGTTGTCCCTTCAAAGAATACAACTGAGTAACTCTATTAGGAAGATGTCAACTTTTTCATCCCCCCAAAACAAAACAATTGGAATTGTTCCATTGTTCACATCCTGCCTAGAAATAAAAATCCAGGAAACAAAACCTCTTAGTTTTAATTTCCTGCCTACTAGCCTCAGCCTTGACAAAGAAACTCAGCAATTTTGCAGGTAGCATCCCTCCCCATTTTCCTTCTTTCTTTCCCTTTCCTTTCCTTTCCTTTCCTTTCCTTTCCTTTCCTTTCCTTTCCTTTCCTTTCCTTTCCTTTCCTTTCCTTTCCTTTCCTTTCCTTTCCTTTCCTTTCCTTTCCTTTCCTTTCCCTTTCCTTTCCTTTTCCTTTTCCTTTCCTTTCCTTTTTCCTTTCCTTTCTCCCTTTCCTTCCTTTCCTTCCTTTCTCCCTTTCCTTTCCTTTCCTTTCTCCTTTCCTCTCCCTTCCTTTCCCTTTCCTTTCCTTTCCTTCCTTTCCCTCCTTCCTTTCCATTCCTTTACTTTCCTTTCCTTTCCTTTCCTTTCCTTTCCTTTCCTTTCCTTTCCTTTCCTTTCCTTTCCTTTCCTTTCCTTCCTTTCCTTTCCTCTTCCTTTCCTTTCCTTTCCTTCGTTCCTTTCCTTTTCCTTCCTGTTCTCCTTCCTTTCCTTTCTTTCCTTTCCTTTCCTTTCCTTTCCTTTCCTTTCCTTTCCTTTCCTTTCCTTTCCTTCCTCTCCTTTCCTCTCCTTTCCTTTCCTTTCCTTTCCTTTCCTTCCTTCTCCCTTTCCTTTCCTTTCCTTTCCTTTCCTTTCCTTTCCTTTCCTTTCCTTTCCTCTCCTTTCCTTTCCTTTCCTTTCCTTTCCTCCTTTCCTTTCCTTCCTTTCCCTTTCCTTTTCCTTTCCTTTCCCTTTCCTTTCCTTTCCTTTCCTTTTCCTTCCTTTCCTTTCCCTTTCCTTTCCTTTCCTTCCTTCCTTTCCCTTTCCTTTCCTTTCCTTTTCCTTTCCTTTCCTCTTCCTCTCCTTTCCTTCTCCTTTCCTTTCCTCTCCTCTCCTTCCTTCCTTCCTCTCCTTTCCTTCCTTTCCTTCTTCCTTTCCTTTCCTCTCCTCTCCTTTCCTTCCTTTCCTTTCCCTTTTCCTTTCCTTCCTTTCCCTTTCCCTTTCCTTTCCCTTTCCTTCCTTTCCTTTCCTTTCCTTTCCTTTCCTTTCCTTTCCTTCCTTCTCCCTTTCCTTTCCTTTCCTTTCCTTTCCTTTCCTTTCCTTTCCTTTCCTTTCCTTTCCTTTCCTTCCTTCTCCCTTTCCTTTCCTTTCCTTTCCTTCCTTCTCCTTTTCCTTCTTCCTTTCCTTCATTCTTTCTTTCTTTCTTTCTTTTTTTCTTTCTTTCTCTCTCTCTCTCTTTCTTTTGCTTGGCCATGAACAGATAATGCCTCAAAAGTGTAAAAGGTGATCTTATGTTGCCATTGCTTAGAGACTTTTCTTTT